>NC_088864.1:8288586-8350028 GCF_032884065.1 Artemia franciscana
ATTATCAGTAATAGTAGCAGCAGTAGTAGTAGCAGTAGTAGTAATAGTAGTAGAGGTAGTATTATTCATAGTAATACTAATAGTAGTAGTAATAGTAATACTAGTAGTAGTAGTTCCTTTTACTCAGTTCAACATCTCCCTCAACATCCATGAACATTTCAAACTTGATGCTCTAAGCCTTTCTTGAGATATTGCTCATGCTCCATTTTGATAACCCGCATGTACACCATTCGCTTCGGTTTAGTTCAACAATCAGCTTCGTACCTAATTCTGTTCCTGAGATGTTGCATCTGTGCCATTTGGTCCACCTAGATTCATTTATACTCTTGATTGAATTTCGCAGTAGTAGTAGTAGTGGTAGCAGCAGTAGTCGTAGCAGTAATAGAAGAAGCTCTGAAAGTTTGAAATGACCTATGTATCTTTTGACAAGATATTACGAAACTTGTATCTTTTAAAAAGTTTGAAGAACAAAGATGCAAAGGACAGAGTTTGAACCATTTGATTGCTTGGTGATGTTGAATGGAATGAGTTTATTGCTCTAAAAGCGATAGCAATAACAATAAGTGGTAGCGATTTAAAACGGATAGCGCTAAAATAAGAAATGATTCTCTGCAAAATGTGTATTTTTTGGTCATGTAGCTATCATTAAAACACTACTCGTTCTTTTACTGCGCCCCTGCAAAGGAAAACCCAAAGGCTTTTTGCTGTGCATGATGTATGACAAAAGAAAGAATTTATTCAGGATTACAGGTAGAACTAAAGGTAGAAAAGGGCTTTTTCAAACCCAAGGATGCATTGACTGTGGGTTTAACTACTCACGGTTTCGTACCTAAACAGAACAATGTTTATGAACTAGCTATTATATAAGTGAATTTTTAGATGATTTGAGAGTTGGCCACAATATGAGTTAGTTAAAAATGTTTGCTAAAACTTCTAATTAGATTCTAATACAAACTAAAATCTAATTAGTCTCTATAAGTAATTCCGTCTTTACCAATAACGCGATTAAGACGAGTAGATACAGACCCACTAGGTGACTAAATGAATCATTCTCAATATTAAAGTCACTGGTGAAAAAATAATGAGGTAGGTTTTCTGTTTGAGGCATAACAACATGTTTTAAAATACACACAAGACATATTTATTTCAAAAATAATAGAATGATCATTACATATAATAATATAGCGCCTTGGAGGTGAATTTGTCCCGCACTCACATTATCTTCAAATGCACTTCAAATACATTCATAGTACCTGAAAGAGGGGATAATTGTCAACTTAAAAAAAATGGCTCACACATAGATTCTACAAATCTAAATTTACTATTAATACTGGAAATGAAGTAATCAAACTGATGCAACAGAATTAAAATGAAGACTTCAAGTTCATAGGTCCATGTCAACCAATGTAAATACTAATTTCCATAACTGAATAATGAATAATTTACTGACAATGACAATGAATAATGACAAATGTTTAAATGACAATGAATAATTTATCTTCAGCTCAATTGTTTTTACAATCATGTTTCATTTCCACGCGTACAGGTGAAAAATTTCCATATACGCCGAATTTTTTACTCTTTATAGATTTTTACTTGAATTTCGTGTCTTTTCAGTCCATTTTCCGGATGCAAAAGCAAAATACTGTGACTTGAAGGAAAGAAATTCCTGAATGAGAGAAAAACGACCTAAATTAATGTACAGGAGCCTGCGAAACTCGCCTGGAGACTGCGAAACTTGCCTGGAGACTGCGAAACTACCATAACTGGGAAAAACTTTGAGATGAAGGCTGATAAAGCAAATAGAAATTATTTGAGTAACAAATTAAGCAAAAATTAAAACCAACCAGGCAAAAATAGCAGGTAAATATCAATTATAAACTGCAATTTTGACGGTATCTCATAACTAATCCGTAATTACTGGTTAAAGATGCTACTTTAAGCAAAGTGTAGCAAAAAAATCATATCATTATTTTACTTCGCTTACTTTTTTTGCATAATATTTTTCCTGTAGTTAAATGTGTAGATATTGTTATGTCATTTACTCCGATTCTGTGTGTTTTAATAAGAATTGCCATTTGAATCATTTTCCGTTGATTCTAGGTTTGACTGCAGGAGTTATTACAAGCTTTGGTGTTGACAGAAAAATTTGAAAAATGGAGTTACGTGTTATTTGACATTTTAGAAGATAAAAATCTTTCTCCCCTCCCCCCTTGGTTCAAGGGACAAATTGTCAAGGTTTGTATGCTTCCAATATTTTTTTTTAGTATATCTAAATTGAATTGTTTTGGGTTTTGATGAGCTTGTTTCCTTTCAGAAAAATAAGCCCCCTACAGTTATTTGGACTTACTAATGCCACTCTACGAGGCAATGTTATAGCTTTGCCTATAGTATAGGCCATAAGGCTCCAATGTTTTACTATTTTTTCCCTGAGACACTTTAAATGGAAGGAGTGGTCGGATAAACTTCATAGGTGGCTTATTCGACAGTAAATACGAAATTTTAACGCCCCTTCTAAGAATTAAAATTGATCAGTGGGCAAATGGAGCCCCCTCCCTACACCATTTTAACTATAAATTCATCTGATAAAAATTTTGAGATTGCTGTTTTGTTCAAAATAGTTCAAATATCAGATGATTACTCCCGGTCGACAACCCCCCCCCGGACCCACCGGCAGGCATTGTAAGTTATACCCTTGGGGCATATACGGTTCTTATGGAAAGGGTATTCGTGTTAACTTTGAAAAGGGTTCATTTGATTGAAAATTGAAAGCTCTATAGCCTACCACTTTCTAAAAGTCAAAAGAGATCGTAGGGAAACTACCCCTCCAACGCCCTTTTCCCCCAAAACTATCCGATAAATATTTTGACAGGGCCATTTTGCTAAAATAGTCCAGACATAAGGTAAAACTGCGAGGCTTACACAACCCCTCAGAGCCAGGGGGCAAGTGTTTTAAGTTTTACCCAAGGGGCATATGTTTTCTTTATGTATGGGTAATCGTATAAACTTCAGAGGCAGGTAATTTGATTGGAAATTTAACGTTCCAGCTACCTTTTTATGAGTCAAAAGTGATTGCTGGGCATCTAGCCCCCTACCCACCCCCACACACCCACAAAAATATCATTTTCCCCCAAATACATCCTAACAAAATTTAGACATAGCCAGTTTGTTTTAAATAGTCCAACGATCATGTAACATGACTTTGGGAGCAACATACCCCCCCCCCCCCCCCGTAGGTCCTGGGGAAGGGTTGTAACATATGCCCCGATGCATATGAGATTTTATGAAAGAGATAGTCGTACAAACTTCAGAGGGGCTCAAATCATTAGTAAACTAAAACTTCTAATTCCCTTTATAAGAGTCAAAAGTTATCCAGTGGCAACTAGCCCCTACGCCCAACCCTCTTTTCCCAAATACTTCTAATCGAATTTTATATAGGCGTTTTGTTCAATTATAGACCAAAGATCATATAACACAAACTCTGGGGTTAGTACAGCCCCCAGAGCCCGGGAAAAGTGTTGTAAGTTATACTCCGGGGGCATATAAGGTTTTGTGCAAGGGGATTGCATAAACTTCAGAATTGGCTCATTTGATTCGAAATTGAAATTTCTATTAAAAGTGTTAAGAGTGTTCAAAAGTGACCCGAGGGAATCTACCCACACACACACACACACACACACACACACACACACACACACACACACACACACACACACACACACACACACACACACACACACACACACACACACACACACACACACACACACACACACACACACACACACGCACACACACACACACTCTCTCTTTTCACCAAATGCATCCCATCAGAATTTTGAGATAGCCATTTTCTTGCCAGCCATCACTCAGACGGCAAAAACTTTTGGGGTCATCATGCTCCCCCACCCACAAAGCCGGGGAAAACACAGAGCCTTTGTCTTTCTCCTTTTATTTGTTTTGATGTTTTTTTGTTTTTCTTTTTTCGTTATATTTTGGTATATTTGAAGTTAATATGACGATTGATGGCCTTCTTTTTGAGCTTAGTAACCTGTTGGCTTCATTTAATTATTGTTGTTTGTTTGTGTTTGAATAAAATAAAAATTCTATCAATCTATGTAAATGATTAGAAATTGAAAGCTCTAGTTTCATTTTTATTTAATTTTTTTATTGAGTCAAAAGAGATACCATGGCACCTAACCACGCCCTATTAACCCTAGGGCCACAAGGTCCAATTTTTCCAAGGGGCACTTCACATGGAAGAGATCACCGTATAAACTTCAGCGGGGGTTTATTTGATTGTACATTGGAAGTTATAGTGCCCTTTTTACAAATCAAAAGTGATCGGAAGGCAACTAGCCCCCAACAAAATTTTCCCCAAAAATGCATCCAATAACAATTTTAAAAATAATTCGAAGATCAAATAACAAAAACTCCAGGGTCGACGGAACCCCCCAGGGTCCAAGGGCTATGCCCTTGGACCCTGATTCTAAGATATGCCCAGGTTTTAAGCTATGCCCTGGGGGCAAATATGCTTCTTATGGAAGGGGTGCTCGTATGAACTTCAGAGAAGGCATATTTGAATGGAAGTTGATAGTTCTAGTTCGCTTTTAAAGATTCAAAAGAGATCAGAGGGTAACTAGCCCCTCTCCTTACGCACTTTTTACCCGAAGTCCAATAAAAATTGTGAGATGGTCATCTTGTTAAAAATAGTGCAAAAATCAGATAACAAGAAATGATGGGGGTAAAAAAAAAACCAGAAACAGGAGACAAGTGCTTCAAATTTTGCACCGGTGGCATATACGTTTCTCATGTAAGGGGTGGTCGTATAAACTTCAGAGGTAGCTCTTTGATTGGAAATAAAAAGTTCTAGAGAACTTTTTAACTGACTCTTTTTAAGAGTCAGAATTTATTGGTATGATATTTTATCCCAAAATTACGGTAACTCATTCCTGGCCCTCCATGTCCCGACCCCCTCCCCCACCAAAAACATAATTTATTAACGATATTTTATTGAACAGCTTATGGGAGCCAAATCCTGGTCCTTCATGGCCTGATACCCATTCCCCTGAAGAATATTATCAATAATAAATACAGGGAGCTGACTCCTTGCCAATCCTCCATGGCCCCCCCAAAAAAATCGTTTATCAATGACATGTTATTTCAAAAATCACTGAAGCTGAACACTGGTCCTCTCTTTATGGCCAAAACCCCTTTTCCCACATATTCACCCCAAAAAAAATATTAACAATATTTTATTCCAAAAATTTTGGCAATTCAGTCTAATTTTACCACCTCTTTCCGAAACTGGTCAACACACCGATATTCTTAACTAAAAGGAAGATTTAGGCTACTGCTGGTTTCCCTAACGATGAAAGCATAAGGCCGACTGCGTATTTGGTGCTTTACTGAAACGAATCGCATTACAAACATTTTCTTTTGCACTTATTACAACAGTGAAAATAAAATAAAAATTGCGGTAAAGCCAGGCGATGATTTAACAACAGGACTACTAGGCCTTGTGACTTTCACTATCCTCGAAGTTATTAGGATTTTCCCGAAAATATTGCAAAATCGGAGCGGCAAAAACGCTTGGGCCTAGAAGCATTAAAACTTTACATTTAGCCTTGAGTAAAACAAATCTTGAGCTAGTGATCTTTCAGTAATTAATATCTCATGTATCAAATATTCAGTTTAATTTTATTCAAGGATTATCGCGCTTGATTCTGGATCCTTTGTCCGAGAGAACAAGGGTTTGAATTCTAGTGTACCCAATTATTTAGTTGGGGACGGGGGTCAGTGGCGTGATTGTGCAAGCTCAGCCAGAGTCGACCCAGTTCTAAATGGGTACCTGGAAAAATCTGGGGAAGGTAAACAGGAAACATGTGCAAAAGCACAAGATGGTTGGCCCCAGCCCCCTATTGGACTTCCTGGCTGAAGGGCCAAGAAACGGAGATCAGCACCATCGGTAGGGACTGTAAAGTCTAATGCTGTATTCTTTAGCCTTCACTTTTAATTCTTGCCAAAACTGTTAGTTTATTTTGGAATAAACAATTATTTTGAAATAAGGAATTCTAGTAAACTTGAAACTTTGATAATCAAAAAAGAACAGAAATTGATTTAAAAAAGAAAATTGAAAAAAAAAAATTTAAGAAAAGTAAAGGTCATATTAAACTTAAGGACAGAAGAAATGGAAACCTATAGTAACTCAAACAAAAAAAGTCCAGGAATCACTATTAAAGAATAAATGGAACTCAAAACGAACAGAAACTAAATAAACAATCATAGCAAAAAAAAAGTACAATAGGTACTACTATAAATGAATAAATTTACCTTAAAATGGGTAAAGCTTAAATTGAATATGCAAATAAAGCTTAAAACGAACAAAAATGTTTTGTTGTTGACGTATATATGAAACCCAAAGGAATAGAAATTAAATAAACAATAATTGCGAACAAACATAGTTAAGCAAACAACGTAGTTAGACAAGTATTTTTAATGATGCTTCAGATAGGAGGAAGGATTCGTGACCAAATCAGGTGAAAAATGTAGTAGACCATGCAGGTATAGGTAAATTCTGGAATGAGGAAAAGAAGATAGGGGGATGGTACGGACTGTTCCTAGGTTGGTTGCTACTGGGCTAGAGTCTTAGGAAGTTCAGGCTTGGCAAGCTGAGAAGGCCACCTCGCCGTCCCTCGTGCTCTATATGAAGGTCAAGGAGAACTGGGGCGAAGAAATTTACCTAAAAATGGAATTGGCTCTGGAAGATTTGAAATACTTAACGTATGTAAGGGGAATTTTACACTTCTTGGAAAACGTAGAAAATATATACGGAGGGATAGATTGAGGGATGACCCTTTCAGTTCCCCTATATGTGGAGAGATGGATGAGTTCTTGCATGATTTTTTAGGAGAATGTAGGGAGTTGAGATAGTTGAAGTTAGAAATATTTGGTTGGGAGGTTGGGGGGAGAGATTGGATTTTGAAAATTTTGACAAACAGGTGTTGCTCATTTTTGATTAGTGGAGCTCTTTTATTTTATTCGAAAAATTCGTTAAGGGCAAAAAGATTTTTTAATCAATTTCAGGAAAATGGGTAAGCTGTCTTTTCTCATTGAAAAAGTATTACGAAATAAGAGTTTTTGGAATCAAAATGAATTTTTCCCTTTTTGTAAAACAAAATATTTTTTTCTTTTATGAACAACAATTTGGTAATAACAATGAAGAACTTATGACATATTTTTCAGCTTTTGTGCTGTCTCGTAATGTTTCAGTTCCACGGCCAATTGTTTTTTGAACTAGCGTCACCAAACTACGTTGTCAAGGAAATTCTAAATTGACCCATTTTTTTAACTAAAATTTACTTTTTGACGCATCCGAAATCATCACATTTATTTTGTCATACAAATGAAGAATAAACTTAGAAATGGGATAACATGGCATTTGGGGATTATGCTCCTATTTTGACAGGAACACAGACTCCAAGAATGTTGTATACTTGTCTCTTTAGGTAGCTTGCGACTTAGCAGAGGGCAAGAAAAGCAGAATTAGGTGACTAGTAGGACTAACAACTTAAAGTAAACTAGCCTATTTATCTGCCAAGATATGTTCAAGCTAGCATTATCATGTTTTATGCCAAGTGGATTTTAGCTGAAGATAAACCGTGAAATAAACGGTGGCCTATTAATCTTCACTTACAGAGAAAGTTCAACTTTATTCCTACGACATAATGGATGAGTTATGTTAAAAATTCAATTTTCTTTGAAATTGTCTACTTTCCTTATGAAGTCACCCCGCCAGTGCTGCTAATAATTTTGAAGGCCTACGTTTCAGTTAGGTCGCAGAGGATAAAAATCTTATAAAACTCTCCATTTTTTACTTTCAAAAAGTATTTTTTCAAGCATAATAGCTTCAATCAAAGTTCATCAGGCGTAAGAATATTTTCACTCTGGTGCAGCAAGCAAAAAGTCAACAAACACAGAAATGAAAAAATTATAAAACTGACGAAGAAAAATATCTTTTAGTTCACTATTAGGTTTTAAGCAGAAACGATCTCAAATCTTGCATCCGTATCATTCTAAACAATCTACCTTAATGTGAAACATTCCTTTAACATCTTCAAGTTCATTGCACCAAAATGAACCAGCAATAGCTTTCTCTCCAGTAGTTCGTGGGATGAGTGTAACCACTCCCTTTGCAATTCCATTTACTGGAATCACACTAGAAAAAAGAGACTTTAATCTTTAATAAGAAGACAAAAAGCAAATAAGAACATACTGGTATTATACTGGTTTATCCTCAACTTAATAAGGTTTTAAATTTGGCCACTTTTTTCTTTGTTAGGAAGGGGGGGGGATTCTTAAATCTAAAACTTTTTTATGTTTCAAGGAATTCTGAGGATTTACTAGCTTGTTTTCAAATATTTTCTTTTTAAACTGTCAAGAAAATGAACAGAGGACTTTATTTGACAAAAACCTTCAGTATTTCTGTCACTAGAATGCTCCAGACACACGACTAGCATTGAGCTGTTTGCTTCATAGATCTGTCTCCCTTCTATTAATTGGGTCCTTCTTCTTTTGTTGGAAATATAGTATGGGGCTTATGATAAGCTAGAAATGAAAACAGGGAAGATGTATTATGAGACTATTAAAATCTACCACCAGACTGCCGACGTACACGTCTGGCTGACTTTGCGCTTATTGACAACCTCGCGTTTTCAAAAGCTATTTCTTCAACAACTATAGCTAATTAAGATTGCTGAGATTAACTGTATCAAGGTGAAACTTTTACGATATCACTAGGGGGACTTTGAACAAAATCAAAACACACAATATGCATCCATTTTGCCAATAGAGTGTAGACAACTTAGAACATCGAGTCGAAACTTTCAGGAGATATTGAGGGGAGGTTGAAAACACTGCATGCATACTATTACCGCTACTGCTAGTACTGACGCTAAGAATATAAAGTTGAAACTACCAGGGAATGTGTAATAAAAGTTCAAACCAAATCAAAACACAGTTTGCGCGTGAATGTTGCCAAAACTGTGCATCAGCAATATCTCAAGAGTAGCTTAGCTTATTAGGCTAAAACTGTGCCCTCTAAAGATTCCAAGTAATACCTAGAATATTGCTGATACTTTCTTTCGACAACATGTGAACGTATAGTGTGTTTTGACTTAGCTCAAAATCCTACTCAGTATTCAAAGAAAATTTCCCCTTTAACGCCCTTACTACAACTATCGACAACTCATTGCAGCATCAAGCGGACTGAGGCCAACACATCTACGCAACCCAAATCAACAAATTCGCAGCCTCCCTCTTTACACCCTTTAAGCAACTCCCATTTCCCTTAAATCTTTCCTTGTGACATCCTTTCGCCCTAACCGGGGACAACCTGCTTTTCGTTTGGCCCTAGATTGTTGGTGGAAAATTGAAACCTTACTCTTACCCTTCGCATAATTAGTGAACTAGCAGTAGTAATAATAATAGTAGCATGCACATAGGGCCTCTGGTTAGTTCAATATATCCCTCAAGAGATAAGTACAAATTTAAAGATTGATAGTTTGAACTTACTCATCGAGCTTGATTTTCTGAGCTGGCCCCATTCCAGGACCTTCAACGCTGAACCGAGGCTTTGTGAGTGGAACTGATAGTGGGTTTTCGAGGGATACTTCAAGGACAAGGTGAGAATTTACTTGACATAGAGCTCGGCCCTGAAAAAAATTCATATGACACATGCTGATAGTGTTAAGTTGAATTCATTCCTTTTCTTCAAATTTGTAAAACCAGTCCTAAGCTTTAAAAGATGTTTGTCAAAGTATCTGAAGTTGTCAAAATTTAAAGCTTTTAAATTTAATTTTTCAATAGTCTAACCTCAATGGATCAATAGAAATTAAAGATTCTGTGTGAACAGTAACAGAGAGGCAAAATTCCATAATAAGCTTAAAACAACAATTCAAAAACCAACAAGTTTAAAGGTATCATAAAAAATATAAAACTAAAGCAAGAAAACATAAAAAGATAGAAAGCAATTCAAAACTCGTAAAAAATTCAAACCCTTAAATCTGAAAATCACAAATTTAAAGTAATCACGAAAATTCAAAAATTAAATTGTTATTAAAAGTCATATTATAACTAACTTACTAATTATTAGCAAGATTCTTGGCACTACTAATTACTTCTTGATAGTGTACCGACCCCAGTAATCTTTCTTAGACCACATACAACAGTTAAAACTACTTCAGAAAAGTCCACACATTAGCTTTCTGGAAATTTTCTGCTTTCTTCCCTCATTTCATTTCCTTCTCTTATCAAAATTTTAGTCTGAACGGGTCGGAACACATTAAGAATTGTGGAAGAACGGGAACAGGCGATGGAACATAGCCCGTTATAAGTGTTAAGCCCTAGAGGTTGATTCCATATGCTTAAATGAGAGTAGACAGTGACACTAAAAGCAAAAAAAAAAAACATAACCTAGCTATTAACAAGATTCTCAGTCAGGTATGTACCCAGACTGTTTTGTCCGGGAAATGCCAGATCCAGGGTGCTACATGGTTTGAACCCATCCCAAACTTTTTTCGGGCTCATAAGAAATAACAGAAACGTGTATAAACACAATTTTGATTTGTTTTTAATTCTTTGGCAACCCCCACCTCTTCCCCGAATAAAACCTTCCCCTGAACGAAAATCCTGAGCATGTCCTTGGAGGGGGATGAAACATTAATTTTATTTGATTCTCCGTATAAGAAGTGCCTGATACTTGGGACAATTCAAAATTTTTTTTAGGGGGGGGGGAACTATTCATTGTTTAAAAGGTGGTTAATTTGGGACTCTTAAAGTTTAAATAAAGTCAATAAAGTTGTCCGTAAACTTAAAGCTGTGTTCCTCATATGATTTAGTCCTTTTATTAAATGCAAGTTTTATTTTGGCTTTATAGTTTTAATTATTTGATTTAGTTATAATATTTAATTATTATAGTTTACATAATAATTATTTATAATTATTATCTATATATATAAATATCTATAAACATTTGATTATTTATAGTTTTAATTATTTGTAGTTTAATTATTTTTAATTATTTAATTATAGTTTTAATTATATGTAGTTTAATCATTTTTAATTATTTAGTTATGGTTTTAATTTATTAATTGGCTTTATAGTTTTATTAAGTTTATTTATACTGCAAGTTTTATTGCAGTACGAACTGTTCCACTGTTTTATTGAATTAACATAACACAACTTATGTATATTAATTTGTAGGATGCAGACAGATGAGTAAAATTCGATTCATCTCCTTTAGCACAAGGAATAAACCATGAAAAAAAAATCACTGTTCCAAGAAGAGAAAAAAAAAGTGGATATGGAGGGCTAACTGGAGAAAAAAAAGATAACAGGAGATGGGGATAATAATCACCTCAAGTCCTAAAAAATATTAGAAGACCGCTGCTGTAAGCTGAAAGAAACATCTTATTCAAATTGCTTTTAAATGTTTGCAGCGATTGTGAATCTCTTGCTATATCAGACAGTTTGTATTTATTCGAAATGAGAGAAAATTGAAATCTTATGCTTAATGTCGATCTGTCATTCTTAACAATCGAGAAATGAAGTTTTTTCGAGCTCCTTATGCTTGACAATGTTAATATTAAATGAAAAAGATTCAGTCCATTCGAAAAATAATTTTTCGCTGGATTTTTTAAAACCAAATTCTTAAATTAAAATAAACATTTTTTCCGACAATAATATCTAGACACAAAAAAAGATACTTTGTTTCAGACAAGTTTTCAGTCTTGCTAGGGTGCAATACAGCAGCCTAAAATTTTATTAACAGTTTTTAACCCTCATGAATTTTAAACTTCAGTTTTTAATTATCATTATATTGATGAGAAATTGAACATCCAGACGCTCTTATAATACTGAAAATACGCGCTTTAAATGGCAGAGCTGAGTCCACATACGTGTCCTAAACGAATCCTAAATATGTTTGAACATCCACTTTTCATAAGGAAGAAGCCGACACTAACCTTTTTGGTAACACATGGTTCACTGACTTTGAACTTCTCAAAAAATAACTATAAATTCTGACATTTCTATATAGGATAGGGATCAATCTATTAACTCTATACTAAAAACTTAGATTCAGAGTAATATTACCTGGTACAGTCCTAGGCTTCTTTCGTTTCCCACCCTTAAACTAATAGCTGTATTATTTGCAAACAATATTGGCAAATCATCACTTGAGGGCTAGAAATTTAGACGATCATTTATAACAAAAAAGAAAAAGAAAAATAAAAATAAAAAGTTTATTATGAATAAAAAGAAAAAACATCGAGCCAAGTACAGATCTCTGAGAAATCTTTCAGTCTTTAAGCCGCAAAAATGTGGAATGATTCATCACCGACTTGCATTTAAAAACTTCTTTGAGATAAATATGATCTAACCAAATAAAGAACTATTCTGCTAACTCCCATGTTTTCCAATTTATCAAAAATAATTAGATCAACTCCCTATGAAAAGTTTTTTTTTTCGAAAGAAAATTGTTACTAAATTAAATAAGTTAAACAGTATTTAAAGTACCAAGGACAGTGAAAACAAGATTGATTATTTGAATTCAAACTGGAAGTTTAAACACTTATTCATATATTCATAAATTAGAAAACAATAGGGAGTCAAGTTATGATGAAAAAAAAAATCAGACAAAGAATTAACGAAAAACCAACGGCACTAAACAGCTTAAGAAGGTGTAACCTTCCTTTGTTGGATTTGGGAATTCACAGATTATTTATGGTATAATATCAAACTATTCTTGGTTTTAATGCTGATTTTAAATATATAAGTTTCATCAAGTTTAGTCTTACCCTTCAAAAGTTACGAGCCTAAAAGTTTTGCTTTATTTTAGAAAATGGGGCGAAACGCTCCCTAAAAGTAATAAAATCTTAATGAAATCCCCACCACCACATTCAGCGTATCAGAGAACACTACTGTAGAAGTTTCAAGCTCCTATCTAAAAAAAATGTGGAATTTTGTATTTTTGGTCCGAAGACAGATCACGGATGCGTGTTTGTTTGTTTGTTTGTTTTTTTGTTCTTTTTTATCCCAGGGATGGTCGTATCGACACAGTGGTCCTAAAATGCCACGAAAGAGCTCATTCTAATGCCCTTTGCTCTATGCCCTTTTTAAGTGACCAGCAATTGGAGGGCACCTAGGCCCCCTCCCAAGCTCATCTTTTCCCAAAGTCACCGGATCAAAATTCTGAGATGGCCATTTTATTCAGCACAGTCGAAAAACCTAATAACTGTCTTTGAAACTTACTCCCCCAAAGTCCCTGTGAGAGCTGCTGCAAGTTACAAACTTAGACCAGTGTTTACACGTAGTAAGGGTTATTGGGAAATGTACAGATGTTTTCAGGGGGATTTGTTTTGGTTGCGGGTGGAAGGGTTTGAGGGAATGAGATTATATATATATATATATATAAATAACGACGAAGACCACACTGCCTTTCCATCACAAACACCAAAAACAAGAAGCACAATAGGGAATTTTTTAAGACAGTGGGAAACAAATTAGAATGAATATTTCGGCCCTACGTCCAAGGGCCGTCCTCAGCAATACAATTAAGAAAAAACGACTTACAAGAGGATAAAATCAATAAAACTAAAATGAACAGTTTTTCAAAACGGTCCCAGCATCCTTACATCAGCGAAGTTCAAACTGGACTGATAAATAAATTGTTATGAAACGAGGCAATTCATTGAAATGAAAGAAAATGATTTAAAAACACGCTTTTAATGCCAGCCTAGCTTTTTTCACTGCTGATCTTATAGGTCTATCTGTGACAGGTTCTGTGTTAACATCTATTAGTTTTATTGATTTTGTCCTCTTGTAAGTTGTTTTTTTTTCTGATTTGTA
Organism: Artemia franciscana; assembly: GCF_032884065.1. NCBI lineage: Eukaryota > Metazoa > Arthropoda > Branchiopoda > Anostraca > Artemiidae > Artemia > Artemia franciscana. The sequence goes on from NC_088864.1 coordinate 8,302,495, forward strand.
TTGCTGAGGACGGCCCTTGGACACAGGGCCGAAATATTCATTCTAATTTGTTTCCCACTGTCTTAAAAAATTCCGTATAGTTCTTCTTGTTTTTTGGTGTTTGTGGAGGAGATTATGTGGGGAACTTTCTACGGAGGAATTTGTGATAGTGGAAGATACATTCCATGAACGGAGCGTAGGATTTTCTAGCAATATTTAAAAAAAAAAAACTATGAAAGAACAGATATGAAAAAAAATTTTCAACTGAAAGCAAGGAGCAGCATTAAAATTTAATACGAACAGAAATTATCACGCGTATGAGGGGTTCACCTCCTCCTAATACCTCGCTCTTTACGCTAAAGTATATTTTAGTAATTTCATCCTAAGGAATTGGGACAAAACTTAAGCTTTAGTGTAAAGAGCTAGGTATTTACGAAGGGACGAACCCCCTAATATATGTAATAGAAACAATATAAAAGTTCTTTACGCAAGTTAATTCGTAAATTACGTACATTTTTTACTAATAAAAACTTTCGTAAAAAATTATAAGTTCTAGTTGCCTTTTTAAGTAAGCAAAAAATTGGAGGGCAACTAGGCCTGGAGCGGGCAACCCGCTCCTTTTTTCTCAAAATCGTCCGATCAAAGCTATAAGAAAGCCATTTAGCCAAAAAAAATAAATTAATATGCAAATTTCGTTTTAATTATTCATTTGCGGAGAGCCAAAATCAAAACATGCATTAATTCAAAAACATTCAGAAATTAAATAAAAAAGTTTCTCACTGTTTTAAAAAGTAGAGTTGAGAGAAAGAGTCAAACCCTAATGTAAAGAGTGGGGCGTTGAGGAGGAAACAGCCCTTTTATATACGGAGTAATTTCTGTTCATTTTAAGTTTTAATGTCACTCCTTACTTTTAGTTGAAAAAGAACTTGTTTTTATTATTTAATTTACAAAAAACGGGTTTTTAAACATAACTAATTTTTTTTCACGGTTCAAGGTGGCAACACTGACGAATATGTGGTACAGCCCTAAAAGCTCCTTAATTTAGAAAGAACAAGAGAAATATTTGAGAGAATCGTGAGTTTCAGGTATAAAAATTTGCCCAGAGATTGAACTGAAAAGAGAAGAATGCAAATATTAAACAACTTTTGTGTCAAAATATACTGAAGGTAAACAAATTGTTTCCTGAGAAAAGTATTATTTTGAAGTTTTAACAATATTCCTACCTAACTGCTATACTTAAAATTAAAAGGATAAAAGTTAAACTAGGAGGAATAAAACTAGAAAAAGAGTATACTCACATTGAAATTGACATCTGGCTTCCTTACTCTTACATCACTCTGGGAAAACATTTCATAGTCGATATTTGGTACCTTTCCCATTAAGGATATTTTAAATAAACCTTGGTCAGTCAATGCGTCTGCATATTCTTCATATGTTACATCAAATCCCAGCTCCATCTCTTAAAAGAAAAATAAACTTATGTATATAAGTTTAAAACTTTTCAGGAAAAGAAATAGTTCTATTACTTTTACTTATTCTCTTACTTATTCTTGGGCCTAGTAACCGCTTTACTTTTGTAATAGTTTTTCTTTTAATATTAATAAAATTATTGATTGACTAATTGACCTCTTTTTGACCCCTTGCTTTCGGCAAATCAATATTTTACCAATTTTATGTGTGTGTGTGTGTGTCTGGGAGGGGGCTCTAAAACAAGGATTTGCGAATGTATGTTTTGAGCAAATCGGAAATTTTTTCTGCCGTTTTCAGGCCAATTTCCTGGGACCTTTTCTGCAAGCTCAAGGCCTTGTTGTATTTTATGATCCCTGTGACCAAGGGAGTCAAGGATGCAGACATAAGGAATGCAAATATAGCTGTTACTTGGCTCTTTTTGGGTTAATGTTTCGTCATTGCGTTTTCGTTCGTGGGTTCTTCGTATTTCAAGCGCCTATAAACTTTAATTTCAAGCAAAATAGGAGAAAAAGTTCTTTATTGGGCCTCAATTCTACGGGCCCTTTCCCCCATCAATTTTTTTGTATATTAGTTAGTAATTGGCCCAGCAACTTCCGCATATCAGTTTCAAGTTGTTTTAAAAGATCTTTTGGTTCTTTGCCAAGCCCCGTTTTTGGAAAACCTATTGTTTTTATGTCCACTGAACATTCAGCTGATTCGGCAGAATTGCCTTTTCAAGGGGATTGGCTAATATTTTTACTCTTTTATACACCTAGGATCCCGTGGTCCAAGGACCTATCGATTTAGCTTTGTTCCAGTAAGGAAACACTTATTTGCCTCACTTTTAAGTGAGGCCCAAGGACTGAGGGTACTGCTTTCAGGCACATAGTGTGCATAAAAAACATTTTAGATCAATTTGAGCTATCTATTCAAGGACTTTGGCGTCACAAGAATAAAAAGACGTTGTGTCCTATTGGCCCAGGAAGCTTCGGATGGAAGTTTCAAGCCAATCGGACCCAATTTAATCCATTATTTTTGTCCAATCAAAGCATACTAAGGGTTTTTTAAGGAATGTAAAGGAAGGTATTCCTGAATCCTTATTAGAATTTAGTTTTGTTAATACTATTAACAGTATCGTTAAGACTGTCTATCTTATTATGGGTGCTAGTTTCAAACTGGTGAACATGAGGCCCCATGTTCAGGAGAGCCAATACCTTTTACAGTTTTTGTGTTGGCCGAAAAGGACAAGTTGGCCGAAAAGGACAATCTTCGGTAATCTATCATCTTTTATTCGCAGAAAGTGCCGTAGTTATCTCAACCTTTCCCTCATTGTAGCCCTAACAGCGGAATTGAACTACACTTTTCATACATCCTAATGTTTGAAATACTGTCAGTCAGTCGCGTACCCAAAAAAATCTGTGAGCAATTTCTCTGGAAAACATCTAGCAAATCTTCATCCATTTTTCGGAGCGCCTAAGCTTCAAAACTATATTCAACCACTGTCATTACTGCAGCTTCCAATATTCTAACCTTGATTTGCAGACTTAACTTCCTATTCATCCAAATGTTTTTCAACTGTGAAAAAAAAAAAACGACGTGAGCCTTGGCTATAATAGATTTATATCTTCAATGCACCCACTGTCTTTACTAATAATACTACCAAGGAAAGTGAAGCTGTCCCCTTGATAATCTTTTCGTTACCCAGCGTTACTTCTCCATCCTCACTTATTTTCCTAGCCTTAGTGACTTAGTCTTCTTGACATTAATTTTCAAATCTATTCTTGCACTTTTAACTCGCAAAACCTCTAAAAGTTCATTCATTTCGCTTACACTTTCATCTAGGATGTTTCAACCATCATCATAATCTAAGTCCAGGAAAGGTTTTCCTCCCCTTTTGATTCCGTGTTCTCCAATTGTCTTTCCTATGCTCCTTAAGACAAAGTCCATCAAAATTATCCGTCGAAAGGGGGATATAACACCATCCTACTACTTTACTGTGCATTGGGATCCTCTTGGTTCAATAACCTAGGTATTAAAGTTGCAAACTGATTAGAATTGCTTATGCCCCAAGCTTAAAATTGTTTCGTTTATTAGGATCTCTTTTACCCAGTAAGTAAGTAAGTAAGTAAGTAAGTAAGTATTTATTCGTGAGTAAACCAAACAAGGTGTTTCACATTATATGCTAAACTAAAACTACATGACATAAAAAAGAAAGCACAAAAAAAACTAATCTAATCTTAATGTCACAAATGAAGAAAAATGATTACACAACCAATGATCACCAACTACGAAATTTCTAATCTCCCAGTTCTTTAAAAAAAAACAATAACAAGGTTTCTAACATCCTTATTACTCACTACCAAATTCAAACTAAAAGGAAAGCTAAGACCTAGTTCAGATGGGCACAAAGACAAAAACATTCTCTGGGTATAATATAAAGGACATTCAAGTAAAAGATGGCTGGAAGTTTCAAGAATATTGCAGCAGTGGCACAAGCTAGAAGGAACTTTACCAATTCTATGGAGGAGACCATTAAGACGACAATGGCCGGTAATAAATTGTGTCAACTGGTATCTTGGCTCAATCCCTTTTACCCAGGGTTTTTTTATTTCAACTTCAAGTTCATATATTATATTAAAAAACAGTTCAATGCTATCATTTATTAGCATATGTCCGGAAAATAGTAATCAGGAACTTTACGTACTACCTACTTACACAAAAACAATTGACTCGCACACCCGTCCCTCCCTCTTCAATCAAATATAAGATAGAATTAATTTTAATCATAAATCTAGCAGCACTGAGGACAAGTGCAAAGTAGTCAAAGGCTAATTATACATAAATAAAGCAAAATAAAAAGATCCGATATGAAAACACTATTGACATTTTTGTTTTTGTTTTTTTTTGTCCTAAAAAAGCAGTGCCAAATATAATTAAATATCTGATTTGCCGCTAGTTTTTATCAAGGTTTTAAATGACTGTTGAACCTTCTTTTGAAAGAGTCAACAGACAAACTCTTGGGAATAACTTCCCGAGGAAGATAATTCAAGATCGAAGTCCAAAGTCGAATTATCTGTTTTTTTAATGCTCTCTTCTCAGTAAAACGAACTTAAGATAACTAGACTGATCTATCTGCCTTTGTATCTGGCTTGTCGGTTGGAAAATGGGGGCCACTATATGAGAAAGCTCTGGAGAAGGAGGTGGATGTATGTACTTATAGGAAACAGCTAACGACGTTACATCAAACCTCTTACTAACAAACTGGAGAGCGTCGCGGGTAACGATTGCAGTGTTTCAACTTTCTTTTTTGAAAAATCCCGAATCAGAGACGAAAAATCCCTAAAAATCCCTTTTTGGTTAAACAATAACCCTTTGAAAAATCCCTCTCATGCTAATCACGACAGTTAGCTACTGGTTTTCTGGTCCACGAAGTCCATCTGTGTGCTTCTGTCTGAGCACCCGATTGTTTTAAATAAAAATCTCTCCGAACGAACTGAAAAGCACTGGAAGATGCAAACACTATAATTTTTTTAACAAAAAAAACTTCAAAACTAAATCCCAAAATTTGCATTCTCCTATCTTGAGCATGGATACTAACGAATGCAGAATTCAACCTCTCGTTCAAGAGTCAAAGAACAGAACATTATTTTTGTTTGTTAAACCAACAATACAAAAATTTTTGCCACATTCGCCCGAAAGGTGAAAGCACAGGATGAAAATAGACAAACGATCGAACATGACCTTCAAATGTGCATGCTCTTACACATCGCAGTCAAAGTAAATATCATGTTTATATTTTGTTTTTATTAATCAAATATATCACAAATTAGGTAATGGTTTCAGTTTGATTCAGGACAATTAAAAACGCTCTAATTAAAGACACTAGCACTGGGACCTGGCTGGGATACGAGTTCAGCTGCCTCTTTTGAGGTAGCGCTTGCCTTTACAGCTTTCAGTCGTTTTTGCATCTCGGTATCCAATCTCATGGATATGGCACTAGCGCCAGCTCTTTTCATTCCGTATTTACACTGCAACAGACCCGCTGTTGTCGACTGTCCCAAACGGTTGCGGTGATCTGTTTTAATATTTTTCAAATCACTGAAAAGCCTCTCGACCACAACGTTGCTGAATGGAAGGGTCAAGAACCACTGTATCACCTGTTTAAGGTGGGCAAAGCGCAAGTCCCCAGCACCATTCTTCAGGTTCAATATGTATCCCCAGTACTCCTTTGCTGACGAAATGCCAAGACTCAGATTTTCTGGAAGATCAACCATGGCCTGGCGTCTCCACTCTGCGTCGATTTTCGCTTTGTCCCACCCCGGCATGCTAAATTTGTCGAGATATGGAGACAGAGTTCGCACACTCAGCTCTCTTGCAACTTTCGGGTCCAACACTTTTGTAAACTCAAAAATAGGGTCTTCGAATTTGAACCTTGCCTTGATTTGTGCTATGGCTTCGACGTAAAAATCACGGGCAGCCCTGTATACCAAGTCCAGCTCTGTTTGCTTGACACATGGGTCACATGACAACAAAGCCATGCTGTCATGAGCTTCCATTCCCAGGTACACTTGACGAAGTGGTAGGTATTGAGGTTCATTCTTTTCGTCCAGTTCTAGAATGTTGGAAAAGGTCCTTATGTATGATAAGTTCATGAAGCTACTAGCAAAGGTTCTTACCAGCTCTTCTGCCTCCTGTCTAGTGCGATAAAACAACCCATCCTCGGTCTGGAATAGACAGTTGAATTCATTAAAGAGGTCGATTGCGAAGGACACAAACTCGAGTAGCGTCTTCATCAGTGGGTTCTGTAGGGTTTCCAAGACCTTATCATGGCCATGGGTTGGGTCTTCAAAAACCACGTTCGTGAAATATAGCAACACCGTGAAATACAAGCTGATTTTGTCGTTTTTCCTGCTCCATATCATCAAGACGGGTTTCAAGCTGTTCAATCCTGTTTTCTAGGGCTAGGTTTGCGTTTTGGAGAGCCCGTAGTTTGTTTTCAATCTCATCAAACTTGGTCGAATATTGGACAAGTATAGAGTCGTGAATTTGAGAAACAATAGAGTCAATTATATCCGCACTATTTGATAATCCAGCTTTTTCGCGTACTTCTTTTTCAATATCATTTCGGATATTGGATTTTAGCGTGTCCAAGTCCGATAAAGCAGAATTTATTGAATTCGCCGATGTATCTGGTAAACTAGAACCACTAATCTCGAGATGCTTATCAGGAAAATCAGCTAATTCGGCAAAAGCGTTCGCAACGCCTAATTCATTTTTCTTCTTGGCCTCCTTTGAAATGGTAACAAAGGCCGAAAGCTGTGAGGCTGTTGTTGTCACGATTTCATGACTTCCATAACAAAATACAACATAGGATATTTTTTTGTTCTTGGCCTGAATTATATCCAACACTCGACATGGCCATGGTGGATAGTTTTTGAATTTTGCTAGAACAACAGCATCCTTTGCGAACTGAACCATTGAAATGTATTATCAAAAATAAAAATAAAAATCTGCACTTAACTTTGAATATGTAGGCCCACGTGAGCTTTACAATCACCTTATAATCGGTCCAATCAGTCTTATAACGCTTAAAAAAGCTCTAGCAATCAAGCCCGCACATCCAAAGATCGTATCCAATTTCACTCAATATCAAGTTCATTAGCAATTTATTATGTCCAACATATCATATCCAATTTCGTTCAATAGGTCAATGTGCTTTTTTAGGAAATTACATAAAAAAAAACTAGTTTTTTTAACTGAAAGTAAGGAGCGACATTAAAACTTAAAACGAACAGAAATTACTCCGTATATGAAATGGGCTGTCCCCTCCGCAATCCCTCGCTCTTTACGCTAAAGCTTTTAATTGTATTAAAAAGCAGAATTGTGGCAAAGAGTCAAACTTTGGCGTAAAGAGCGAGGGATTGCGGAGGGGACAACCCATTTCATATACGGAGTAATTTCTGTTCGTTTTAAGTTTTAATGTCGTTCCTTACTTTCAGTTAAAAAAACTAGTTTTTTTTATGTAATTTCTGAACGTTTTTGAATTAATGCATGTTTGATTTTGGCTCTCCACACATAAATTATTAAAATGAAATTTGCATATTAATTCCTTTTTTGGCTAAATGGCTTTCTCTTAGTTTTGATCAGACGATTTTGAGAAATAAGGGATGGGAAAGGAGGCCTAGTTGCCATGCAATTTTTCGGTTACATAAAAAGGCAACTATAAATTTTTATTTTTAACGAATTTTTCTATTAGTAAAAAATATACGTAACTTAAGAATTATCTTACGTAACAAACTTTTATATTCTTTAATTTTTATTATGTATATGAGAGGGTTTGTACCCTCGTTAATACCTCGTTCTTTACACTAAATCGCAAGTTTTGTCCCAATTCTTTAAGAATGACCCCTGAATCAGAAAGGCCGTAGAATGAATAGTTGAAATTACTAAAAATACTATAGCATAAAGAGCGAGGTATTTATCTCCTCCTAAATACCTCGCTCTTTATGCTAAAGTATTTTTAGAACCCCTCACATGCGTAATAATCTCTGTTCGTTTTAAGTTTCAATGCTACTCTTTACTTTCAATTGAAAAAAAAATTTTCCATGTTTATTTTTTCATTGTTTTTTTATAGTAATTTTAGAAAATCCTGCGCCCTTTTCATTGAATTTCTGTTCCCCCATGACACATTTCTCCATGGAAAGATCCTCCCATATAGCCCCCTCCCCTCAACCCCACCCCCAAAACCAAAAAAAATCCCCTGAAACCGACTGTACACTTCCCAATAACCATTATTATATGTAAACACTGGTCGAAGTTTGTAAGTTGCAGCCCCACCCCCAGGGACTTTGGGGGAGTAAGTCATTCCCAAAGACAGAGTTATTATGGTTTTTGACTATGCGGAACAAAATGGCTATCTCAAAATTTTGATCTGTTGACTTTGGAGAAAAAATGAGCGTGGGAGGGGGCCTAGGTGCCCTCCAATTTTTTTGGTCACTTAAAAAGGGCACTAGAACTTTTCATTTCCGTTAGAATGAGCCCTCTTGCGACATTCTAGGACCACTTGGTCGATACGATGACCCCTGGGGAAAAAAAAAAAACAAAAAAAAAAACAAACAAATAAACACGCACCCGTGATTTGTCTTCTGGCAAAAAATTCAAAATTCCACATTTTTGTAGATAAGAGCTTGAAACTTCTACAGTAGGGTTCTCTGATACGCTGAATCTGACGGTGTCATTTTCGTTAAGATCCTACGACTTTTAGGGAGCGTTTCCCCCTATTTTCCTAAATAAGGCAAATTTTCTCAGGCTCATAACTTTTGATGGGTAAGACTAAACTTAATGAAACTTATATATTTAAAATCAGCATTAAAATGCGATTCTTTTGATGTAGCTATTGATATCAAAATTCAATTTTTTAGAGTTTTGGTTACTATTGAGCCGGATCGCTCCTTACTACAGTTCGTTACCACGAACTGTTTGACAGGTTTTGAGAATGCAATATAAATCATACCTAGGTCCTTTCGCTTTGAACGATGAATGATAACTGGTGAATGATAACTTGATGAAGATGCTTATTTTTTTTAATACAGTAGTTTATAACTTCTTTGTCCATCCTCTAACTTTGAACAGTCATCAGAGAAAGCAATAAAACCTATAACAGGCAACTTTTACTGCAAAAAGCTTGTCAAAAATGTTTATTTCAATTCCAGTTTTAATATGTCAGATTGATTCAGAAATTTTTACTTTTACTTTCCTTTTGTTTCTTCTTATTCAACTAGCCAATTCCAATTGCCGCTGTTGAATTTTGAAACAGTTGCCAAGCAATTTTGAAAAAGTTGGCGCGTAGCTCACTATATCGCTCATACTGACGAAAAACAAAATCCTTACAGGGAAAGATAAAAATTCTGGAACCTGCACCAAACACCAACAAAAATCCTTGAATACACCATCAAAACTGAAAATCCTGAATATCCCTATTTTAGTAGGGAAAATCCCTTAATATCTCAATTATCCCTGAAAAATCCCGTATCCCTTTTTAGAGAAAGTAATCCCGCGGAAGGCCTAGAAATCCCTCAGAAAGGGATAAATCCCTCAAAGTTGAAACACTGAACGATTGAACCATCCCTATTAGTTCTAGTTTGGATCTTTTGGACCGACTCCAACTATTTCTTGGAGCATCAGCATACAGCGGTCATCCTTATTTGGCAATGGGTCTGATGCAAGATTTGTACATGATGGAACTGACCAATAAAAGGTTTTTGTAGTGAAGTGTGACCCCAAAATTTCTTTTGTGGGAGTTTTTCAACCGATTGTGGTAAGTCTTTTAAGACAGATGTGTGAAAAAATGAATACCAAGAAGACAAAGCTTGTTGACTTTTTTTTATATCTTCATTCACGAAGGTGAAGGTATGGTGTCAAAAATAGGTATATTATACGAAAATTCCGAAAATTTGATATAACTGTTAAAAAGGATGAACAGTACGACCGATTTCTTAGACGATCTAGAGAAAATAGAATAAATTTTCCCCTTCAATTGTCTCATTTAATGAAAAAATAGTTTTGTCGTCATTTCTTTAGTAAAATAGATATTTATGCGCTATGTTTATGGGTGCAGTTTTATGAGCTATTTTTTTAGTTATGTGCAAAAAAAATTATGATCTACTTAATTTAATTAGAAGTGTAATTTTTATATTTTTCAGTTTTCTTTTCCTACTCCTCTGTGTACATCTTTTGTATATATAGAGGGCACAAATAAATTATTATTATTATTATTATTATTATTATTATTAACGAGAAAAGGGTTGAGAAGACTAGGGCACATTCTGTGGATGAAGGATGACAGATTGCCAAAGATTGTCCTTGTCGGCTAATAGTCTAGGGCCAAACAAAAATCAGCTCGTCTCCAAATAGGACGGGAGAAAAGGTTTAAGGGAAATTTAAACCCCTTGGGAGGATGTAAAGAGGTAGGCTTTGAATTGATTTGGATAGAGGAGACGCTGCTGTGAGTTTATTAGTTGAGGTTTGCAAAGACTTTTTTCAATGAAACTACCATACGATCATTTTTCCAAATCTAGGGGTAATTTGTCGATTTTTCATTCATAATACCAAAAAACAAGCATTTAAAAAATATATATGAACAATATAATCTAGGGAGCAATCCCCTCCCCTCCCAGTTTTTGCCTCTGATTAAATATACTTTTAAAAAATCTAATTAACTTTAACCTTAAAAAAATTCAATTTTACAAAATTTCAATTTCATTTGATGAAATATACTTACTTGAGAAAGGATTTATAGTATGGCTAAATGTCTCCTTTTTAACCAACCTTGACGGAATGCCTGTGTAAAGAACTGAATAAAGACTTAGAGTAGCAACGATGTCACTACTGTTCGTTTCGTGTTTATTAACAACAGTAAAAAGAACCCTAGAAAAAAATAGAATTAATTATTTTCAAAATTGAAAAAAAAAACTGGAAAAAAATCTAAGTGTCACTAACGCAATGTACACAATAAAGCAACGGTTGATGCCAGCTACTATGCAAAATTATCGCAGGGTAGGCGTTTCAAGTCTGAAAAATAAAAAAACAAGTTTTTTTAACTGAAACTAAGGAGCGACATTAAAACTTAAAACGACCAGAAATTACTTCGTATATGAAAGAGGCTGCTTCCTCATCAACGCCCCGCTCTTTACGCTAAAGTTTGACTCTTTCTCTCAATTCTTCTTTTTAAAACAGTAAAAAACTTTAGCGTAAAGAGCGGGGCGTTGATGAGGAAGCAGCCTCTTTCATATACGAAGTAATTTCTGGTCGTTTTAAGTTTTAATGTCGCTCCTTACTTTCAGTTAAAAAAACTTGTTTTTTTATTTAATTTCTGGACGTTTTTGAATCAATGCATGTTTTGATTTTGGCTCTCCGCAGAGGAATAATTAAAACAAAATTTGCATTTTTTTTTTTTTTTGGCTAAATGGCTTTCTCATAATTTTGATCGAATGATTTTGAGAAAAAAAGAGCGGGGGAGGAAGCCTAGTTGCCCTCCGGTTTTTTGGTTAATTAAAAAGGCAACTAGAATTTTTGATTTTTTACGAATATTTTTATTAGTAAAAGATTTACGTAACTTATAAATTAGCTTAAGTAAAGAACTTTTGTATTCTCATATTTTTATTACATATATGAGGGGGTTCCCCCCTTGTCAGATCCTCGCTCTTTACATTAAAGCTTAAATTTTGTCCCAATTCATTAAGAATGACCCCAGAATCACAAAAGCTGTAGAATAAATAGTTGAAATTACTAAAAATACTTTAGCGTAAAGAGCGAGGTATTAGGAGGAGGTGAGCCCCTCAAATGGGTAATAATTTCTGTTTGTTTTAAGTTTTAATGCTGCTCCTTACTTCCAGCTGAAAGAACTTTTTCATATTTATTTTTTCATTTTTTTTTAAATAATGCTAGTAAATCCTGCGCTCCCTTCATGGAGATTTTCTTCCGCCATGACAAACTATCGATGGAAAGTTCCCCCAGCATATCCCCCTCTTCTCAACCCCTCCCCCAACCAGAAAAATCCTCCTGAAAACGCCTGTACACTTCCCAATAACCATTACTATATGTAAGCACTGGTCAAAGTTTGTAACTTGTTGCCCCTCCCACGGGGACTGTGGGGGAGTAAGTCGTCCCCAAAGACATAGTTATAAGGTTTTTCGACTACGCTGAATAAAATGGCTATCTCAGAATTTTGATTTGTTGACTTTGGTAAAATAATTAGCTTGGGAGGGGGCCTAGGTGCCCTCCAATTTTTTGGTCACTTAAAAAGGGCACTAGAACTTTTCATTTCCGTTAAAATGAGCCCTCTGGCAACATTCTAGGACAACTGGGTCGATACGATCACCCCTGGGAAAAAGAAAAAAAAACAACAAAAAAACAAAAAAACAAATAAACACGCATCCGTGATCTGCCTTCTGGCAAAAAATACAAAATTCCACATTTTTGTAGATAGGAGCTTGAAACTTCTACAGTAGGGTTCTCTGATACGGTGAATCTGATGGTGTGATTTTCGTAAAGATTATATGACTTCTAGGGGGCGTTTCCCCCTATTTTCTAAAATAACGCAAATTTTCTCAGGCTCGTAACTTTTGATGGGTACGACTAAACTTGATGAAACTTATATATTTAAAATCAGCATTAAAATGCGATTCTTTTGATGTATGTATTAGCATCAAAATTCTATTTTTTAGAGTTTTGGTTACTATTGAGCCGGGTCGCTCCTTACTACAGTTCGTTACCACGAACTGTTTGATAGAGAGAGCTTTTTGAATCAGAATTGAAAAAAAAATATTCTCAGAAATCGAGTAGAAAAATCTTTATTTTTGTCCCTCAGGCAACAAGAAAAAAGACAGCCTTTTTTTCTACAGCCCAGAGAAAACAACAGTTCGATTGTTAAATTAATGGAAAGACCTGAATAATACACAAGTTACTGGGCAGCATAAAATATGTCCTTTACTTCAAATAAGAGTGCATAAGAGTAGCATCAGTATTTCAGTAGCATTCATTCAGTGAACATCTCTGCGTACTTGGAGAGTTACTTATGTGAAAAACCGTATTTGAACTGGACTGGTGTTTATTACAGTGTTATAACACATTGTTATTAATTAAGTTGAAATAACACATTGTTATTTATTGACTATTTTGTGGTTTACTGGATAGCAGCTTTGGATATAAGAGTAGGGCAGAAATTTCTAGCAGGTCTGAAATTTGATACTTGACTTCTTATTTTTTCTTAAGTTAATTTAGCCAGTTCTGAAGTTTAAAATGAGCAAGTTCAAGAAAGGGGACTTGGTGTTGGTAAAATTCAGAAATTACCCGCTTTGGCTAGTAAGAATTGTAGACGTTAATACTCAATTAGAAAAAGTACCTAAATTTCTAGTTTTTTCTTATGGATCCCAAGATCTTCAGACAATTTTAGAAGTAAATTTAGTTCTCTATGCGGAAAAGTCTAAAGAAGCATCACAAAAAACAGAACGGAGCGTAAACAAGGCATTTCAAGGCCGAAAACTACTTACAGTATTCAAAAGAAGCTCCCCCCGCTATAACTGGCTTAAAATCTGAAAAATCATCGAGCTGTTCTTGTTGAAAAGTTAGTTTCTACGGAACAAGAGTTAGCAGAGACAAAGCAAAATATGCTCAAGGACATCGAGAAATTGGTCACAGAAAAGCTAGCACAAAAAAATAGTATCAACCCAGGTACCGCTGAACTGATAATATTCCAAGCTTATGATGGATTATCAGTAGAATACAATGGAAAACTTGATAAGATTGGCATAGTGCTTAAGGGGTTAAGAGCTCGAATAGAGTCGCTTGAAAATCGTATTGAAAAAATGGAAATTAGACTTGATGAATATCAAAAAGAAGATCAGCTTGATTCCCTTGTATTTGTAGGGGTCAAACAGGCCCCTGGTGTTGACCTTGAAGTAACAATGCACAATATTATAAAAGGCAAGATGGGCTTGAGTGCTCTTATGAGTGATCAAATTCTTTCTATACAACGTTTTTGTTTGCCCAACCCTGCAGCTCAGATTAGAGATGAAAGTCGAGTTGCCCCTGTGATCGTCAAATTTTCTAACAAAAATGTTGCGCATACTGTCTTTAAAGCGAAGACTAAGCTAGCGAAATCAGGTGTTTTTGTAAATGAATATCTCACGAAGTAGCGTAAGATTATCCTGGACAGTGCTAGAGATAAGTTTGGAGCAAAGAACGTTTGGTCGGACCTAGGCCGTATTTTTGCCCGCCTACCAGGTGAAGCTACTTCTAGGATGCTTTGGAAGATTTAAGACACCTTCTAGATTAGTATCTTTTTTTTTATTTCTCGATTGTAGTCTTTGTTGTTGTGTCTTCGTTGTTTGATCTTTTTTGTGAATTACCTTGCTTATTTTCTTTTACCGTTGTCTTTTTTCTGTTTTGTCTCGTTGGCTACCCCCCTCCTATGGAGAACAATAATTTTTTTGCGTTTATAGTGATTCACAAACTGATTTTTCCGTATATTATTATTGTGATTATGAAAGAATTGCTTATATTTCCAGTGCAGATTATTTGCTTATTTCTTAGTTTTTCCTTGTTTCTTTTTTCTTCTCTTTCCCTGCTTTTTCTTATTTATCCTTACCTTCATTATATAATTTTTATTTATCCTTACCTAGATTATATTGTTTTTTTGCTTTTTTCCTTATATTTTTTCCTCATACCTGTGGTCTGGTGGGTTTGGTCGTGGAGGGGAACTGTCATCCACCATGAGTAATTTGCCGATTTCTATTAGGGGCCAGGGTGGTATTAACTCTTTGGGGGAACGTTTACTTGAATTACAGAATAATCCTTTAGATATTGAAAATATAATTAATAATAATTAAATTATATAATTAAATATAATAATTGGAAGTAGAAATCAGAAGAATAGTGATTCTACTTCGGCTTATAAAAGCAAGTATGTTTCGCAATTGAATGGTTCTGCCTCCTCTAAACGAGATGATATTTTCTCTGTGTTTCGTCTTAACATTCAGGAACTTTGCTAGTCTTTTGATGAGCTGAAACGGATTGTTAGTGGTGGAACTCCTGATGTTATAGCATTATGTGAAACTCTCCTGGATTAAAAAAAGGATATCCTTTTAGATATCCCAGGATATAGGATGGAGAGGCTGAATCGGAAACAGATGGCGAGAGGTGGCCTTGTCCTTTATATTGCTGATTGTCTTGCATATAATGTCCAAATTGATTTGAGCAGAAGTGAGGAAGGAATCTTTGAATCCCTTTTTATTGAGATTAAGTCAATGCGAAAGTATTTAGCCGGGGGCTTGGTTTATAGGTCCCCTAGTGGGTCTATTCCTTCTTTATGAAAACTCTTGAAGAAGTTTTGGACTCAGTCCAAAAACATCCCTATGAACTAATCCTTATGGATGATTTTAACCTCAACCTGCTGAATCAAAATTCTGCTTCAACTATTGATTTTTTGTCAATGATGCTCTCTTCGGGTACACTACCTTAGGTTGTATACCAACCCGAGTTACTGACACGCATGCGTCTCTTATTGATAATATTTTTTTCGTCACTAGATGTCTTAGATAATTTGGTGCCGCTGGTTAGTGATATTTCTGATCATTTTCCCGCTATTTCTCGATATAATAGTGCTGATCAAGTACAGCGTATAGCATCACTATCTAATCTCCCATTTTTCCGTTATGGTGATACTGAGCTAAAGTCTACTTAATTCTCGTCTGGCTGATCTACCATGGGATAATTTGGTTTCTGATTCAAATTTTAACCGCTCTTTTGATTCCTTTTATGATTCAGTAAAAGAAGGAATCCTGGAAATTTGCAATCAGGGTCCAGCACCCAATACTTCAAAAAGGATAGCACCACTGAATCCATGGATGACTTCAGGTCTCCATAAAAGCTGGAAAAGGAAAAATTATTTGTAGAAGCTTTACAAGGCTTCATCATCTGTAGCTCATCTTGAACGATTCAAGGCCTATAGGAGTATATTTAATTCTCTGTTTTGGAAGGCAAAGTCTCAGTATTATTATAGGAAATTTTCTGAATGTGAGAAGGATGTTAGGAAGACATGGTATTTAATTAATTCAGTTCTTAGACCTACTCCTCCTCTGCCTTCAGTTCCATCAATGCTTATACTCGATGGTAAAACTGTCCAAGGAGATACAGATGTTCAGCTAGAGCTTATCTCTTATTTTGCTAATATAAGGAAGGCAACTGCTTCTTCTGTGAGCTCTACATCTTCTCGTTGCGATTATAGAGCCTATCTTGGACCCTCATGTTTAAAGTCAATGGTCTTGAATTCTGTTTCTGAATTTGAGGTAATTCGTATCGTGAATGCTCTTAAGGGATCATTTCCTTCAGGACCAGACAAAATTCCTATAAGGGTGATCCGTGTCATTCTACCTGCTATTCTGTCACCGGTGACTAAGCTTGTCAATCAGTCTTTCGAGAAAGAATATTTTCCCTGATTCTCTCAAGCGACCTAAGGCTATAGTGCTGTATAAAGGTGGTTCTCGGAGTCATCCTGCTAATTTTGGGCCAATTTCTCTCCTGTCTGTTTTCAACAAAATTTTTGAGAAGGCTATGCTATCCAGGCTTCTTAGTTTTCTGGATGCAAAGGAATTTTTGCATGATTTCCAGCTTGGATTCCGAGCGAGTCACTATACGGAGCATGCTTGCGCAGCTTTATCGAATTCCATTCATTCGGCAATAGATTATGGTCATATCCCGGCAGCTTTATTTGTGGATGTTCGTAAAGCTTTTGATTCCTTGACTCATCGGATTGTTTTTTGTAAACTATCACATATTGGTATAAGATCAAACGCTTTTTCTTGGTTCGATTCATATCTTTCTGTTAGGCTTATTTCAATTGATCCGCTTTTCAGGAGCTCTTTTGAAGTATCTTATGGCGTCCCTCAGTGATCTGTTCTTGGTCCCATTTTATTTTGATTCATGTTAATGATCTGATTTCAGCGGTAAAAAAAATACAAAAAATCTATGGTGTCTCATCAAAAATTATACTTGTTTAATAGAAACTTGAGAAATACCTAAAAATTAAAAAAAAAACTTATTTTCTATAAGGTTAAATCTACTTAGAACACAAAAAGAGGGACGAGGTAGAATAAGCATCAGTAAACTAACAGTATCCAACACAGCCAGTTATAAAATGCCCGTTGGAAAACCCAAAAAACGAAAGAAGTTTGTTCAATTTTGAATTTTTTGAAAATGATCTGCAGATTTGAAAATCAAATCAAGATTTTCAAGATTTGAAAATCTTGCAGCTCCTCTGTGATGACTTCAACCCTCCCTGACCAAAGCACCGAAGATATACCAATTCTATCATAAATAAAAAAATTGAAAAATCATAGATAACGATAGTTTTCAAAAAGCTTGAGGGCTTATTATACGTTTTTGTAATACATTTTAATATTAACACAAGGCAAGAGCCTGAAAAAGTAGCATATTCGTCAGGGTAATAGGCCATAAAGAGAGCCAAAGTTCAATGCGGGGCTGTTGGTGCCCCGTGGCTCCTAGAAGAAAGAGGCTTTTCAGTATTTGAAAATCATATATTCTTTTCGGCTTAATAAAGGTAAAATTACTGGGGCTGTTGGGGGCCTTGCTCGATAGTTCTGAGGAGGGGCTTTGATGGGTTCTGGTCCTTAAAAAAAAGTTATAGGGTTTCAACGTTGCTAAAATAATGAATCCTCTTCAGATTTATAAAACTCTACTATTTAAAAAAGAGAAAAGCAGGGACTGCTGTGGGCCTTGTTCATTGCCTCTGACGAGAGGCTTTGAGAGCCCTGGTTCTCAAAAATGGCTATAGGTTTTTCAACATTGCTAATACAATGCATTCTTTCTAGCTTAATAAAACTGCGCCATTTCAAAAAGAATATGATCAAGTTGTTTGGGGTCTTGTTTGAGGAGGAGGGGTTTGAGCGGTCTTGGCCCTAAAAAAACATAACAGGTTTTTTCATCACGATGAAAGTGTTTTTGCCAACTCAAATGATGAGAGTACAGAGCCTTAGGTTAATTTTCCCTTTCTGGTTAATATCATAATTGTTTGAGTAGAAAATAACTTCTTATTCTCTTTTGTTAAGCCGCAACTGAAATCCACGCGACTGAGGGGGCTGACAATAAAGTGGATCCAGGTTGGCTCGACCAATTAAAGGAAGATTTGTTGTAGAATTCTTCTGAAAAATAGTGACGAAGACCACACTACCTTTCCATAACAAACAAATTCAAAGTAGAAACGATAGGGAAAATCTTTTCAAGACAGTGGAAATCAATTTCCACTTTGTCGAAGGGCCGTCCTCGGCACAATACTAGAACGAGAGAGAAAAGATGTATATATAAATAAACTTACATTAAAATGTGAGAATTAAAACTAATAAGGCTTTTTTTTTTAACCTTTTTAAAAACAGCCATAGCATCCTTACATCAACGAAGTTCAACCAGGACTGACAAAAAGAATGAAGTGAGATGATAAATTCATTCAAACTAAACAGAACAAAGTCATTAAAAGCAAATTCTCAGAGCCAACCTTGCATTTTTGGCAGCCTGTCTCAAAGAAATTTTTGTAACTGGTTCAATACTAATATAAATCGGTTTAGTGAAATATTTTTTAGATTATTTTTAATTAAATTTGAGTATAAAGAATTTAGTGAGTACTCCCCCAAGTCCCTGTTCAAAGAAATATCATTATTTATTTTGAGACTAATTTCGATTGATTACCGAGCCACCTGTTTTATCCCCAAATCATTACTGATGAGTGAAGCTTTTTCAAAAAGTATCTTATGGGAGGGATTAAAGAATCAATATCCTGCAATACTTAAGGTTATAGAAAATTTTGAAAATACTAATGAACATTTAAATATTGGTCTTGTAGTTTTACACTATGGCACAGAATTTGAACAGGGTGAGCGTAAAGACAAAAAGGGGTAATACATTCAGTGAGGTCTCTGTCCATTGAGTCGGCGAGACACTGGATATGGCTTCTTTACGAGCCGACCAAAGAGCCCAATTCAATTTGAAAATTATTTGAAAATACGAATATTAGTCGGGTTTTTAGTAAAAAAAAAAAGGGGAGGGGAGAATGCAACGATTGTCCAATGTGTCCTTCTAGATTCCAAACCGAATGAAAATTAAAGTACCAATTAAGCCACAGTAACCGCCATGGGTACCAGTCTATTGAGATAGGTTCAGGTGACAATGCCATCTTTCGGTTAAAGAATTTTCAAAATTCGCTCCTGTAGAGTGAAAAGGTAGCTGTAGGTATCGAAGCTAAACTCCAATAAGTGTATGATCCATTGAACTTTAATTGTGTTAAAGAATATGAAGCCAGTGCTCTTATGTCTATGCACAAAGAGATGCTAGTATTACTATGCAATTGGTGGAGGTTTTCAAGACATTGGGTGGGGAAGATTGTGTGGCTTTGGCCGTGGTTGCATTTATCAAAACTGCTATTAAGTCAGTTTCACGGCTGCCTGTTGTAAATTATTCAATGAGTCTTGTCACCAGTGGACGAGTTGGCTATTAAAAATAAGGAACTGTGTTTAGTTTGTAAATTGGTGTGGGCAATGAGGAAACGCCAATCCGTTACCATGACCATTTGAGAAGCCCAATTTTATCAGGAAAGAGTAACTTTCGTGGATTTGCGCAAAAATCTCGTAATTTAAACGCTAAGCAGCAATACTTTCTTTTGGTTAACATTTACAATTCTAACTATAATTTCAAACTCATATCAACTGCGTTGGCACGTTTGCAGAAATGTGAAGATGGCACATGGTTAGGTAGTCCTTTTTCTTATAAAATCATACCCAAATTATCTATAAAGCTGCTAGTCTCAGATTTAAGGGGAAAACAATTGATAGTAGTAAAACTTGCTTGAATAAATATATTTTTAGATTCTTATAGGTTTTCCCCGAATCACTCTGTCAATTAATTCAAGTAAGAAAAGGCCACGGTTTTGAAAGTTTTCACCTCCTTAAACATTACTTTCCAAATGATGAATTACATTATTTATTGACGTGTAAGGGCATAAACTCATACGACATCTACGACTCCACCTCGAGGCCACGTAATTAAGAAAAGGCCACGGTTTTGAAAGTTTTCACCTCCTTAAACATTACTTTCCAAATGATGAATTACATTATTTATTGACGTGTAAGGGCATAAACTCATACGAAATCCACGACTCCACCTCGAGGCTACGTGAGGAAATATTGTCACCCATAAAAGCATTTTATGATCCACTTCACGATCCTTAATGCACTACTACTGAAAATGAATTTGTTAAAAAAGTTTGGGCCAATGGAGGGTATAAACATGGTAAGGATTATTGTAAAATGTACCTGGCAAGTGATGTATTGACGTTGCTAGATGTTGTATGTAAAAGCACGGATAAAATCTGTGAGGGAATGGATTGAATTTAAGTTATTTCTTATCAACTCCTCATCTGGTGATGGATTTAATTCTTAAAATCAGTAAAGAGAAAATAGACATGATTTACGACGGGGATTCACACTTATTTGTAGAGAGATCCATGTGGGCAGAGTATATTTTTCACGGAGATCATATCCTGGAAACATGACTGGACAAACCACCAATAAAAAGCGGGACGTGGTTTTTTCTAGATATGAGCTCCCTTTGTCCGTCAGCAACGTCTCACTACTCTTTGCAGTGTGGGAATTATAAATAGCTGGACAATCCTTGTGATCCAAGTTTCCTGAAATTTCCACTGTTGAGGAGAATGGACCGCAAAGATGGTTTTTTCAAAACTGATGTTGAAATACGAGTAGAACTTCATGACTCGGTAAAGGATCTTGTTTTCCCGTGCATAAGCAGACGGATATGTAGGGACTCACTGAGTCCATATAATATTTCTTTGGTAGAGGATGGGGGTATGCACTGGAAACCTTCAAAAATCACAAATGTTCATAGAGTCTTCCAATTTGACCAAAAGCATATATGAAAACGTTTATTGATACCTCTGTCAGTAAACTCCCTGACGCTAAGACAAAGGTTGAAACATAAATTTTTAAGCATATTTCGGATTCAGCCTTGGGCAGATCGTGCGAGAGTGTGACCCATAGGAGTCGTTGTGACGTTGTAACCGACCCAAAGGGATATGCTTGAATCCTTGCAGGTCTGAACTTTACATTGTTTACCATCATAGATTCTAATATATTCATTTCGTATTGGAAATAAAGAAATGTAGTTTTAAATAAAAATATTGCTCATCGTAGTGCAATTTTAGAAATTTTCAAAAAACTCATGTTGGAAATTTATTATAATGTGCGCATACTTCAATGACCAATGGAGGGACAAGTTCAAGTGTATTATGGAGACACTGATTTAATCCTGTTAAAAATAAAAGAGTGAATCTGTTGGATGATTAGGAAAATAGTGAGCAAATTAACTTTCGGCTGAACAATTCCAACAGGGACGAGTCCATTTACCCTGGACCCAATTTGGCTCCAGGACCCAAATAATCTATTACACCTAAAATCCAAGACGGGGAGCGACTTGTTTTCCAATGGTGTGCTTGCAGGTCCAAATTTGTACTGCGTGGAAACAAGCAAGGGGGTGAACACTATGTGAAGGAAAATTTCGACATGAGTGTTTACAGAAACTTTGTAGAAAAGAATTTAATTCCAAGAGTGAAGGTAATTGCGATTCTCTTTTAAAATACAAAAACCATACAGTTAGAGTTGAGAAAAGTGCCATGTCAGCCACATCGGACAAGGTCTATGTATGCTTAGGCGGTGTGAAGGTACTACCTCACGGTCATTACCTAACTTCGCATCAAGATGTATGGGTAGAGGATAGAAATCGTCTCGGTTAGGAAAAAATTTAATATTTTGCGGGAGGAGGGTCCATTTTTGCACTACTCTCTGTTTCAGCAGTGTTTTTCATATGTTTTACCCAATGTTGAATTGTTATTAAATTTAAAAAGTGTTTAAAATTATACTATTTTTGCAAACACTGGGCCTGGGCCTCGACTGCCGTGTCCTCTGGGGGGGGGGAATCAAGCCACATCCTGTTGGCCACCGCAGGTGTTGCCCCCCACGCCTTCTAGTTATTGGAGAATTCTCCCTTTCCTAATTCTTTTTTATGTTTAATTATTATGGTTAGTTTTATTTAGACAGCGAAAAGGGTAATATGTATCAATTTAAAACTCGTTTCAGATCATTTATTGGTGAACCATCAATGTCTGGCAAAACAAAACTTCAAAATCGATAAGAAAACATCAATAATTCAAAATCAGACGCAAGGTTCATACGGGAACTCGACGTGTTTTTTTTAATTAATAATTAAATTAATTAAAAAATTAATTAATTAAAATAATTTTTAATTTAATTTATTAATTAAATTAATTAAAATAATTAATTAAATATAATTAATAATTAAATTTATTTAATTAAACTGGTGGTTGATTATCAATGATTTAGCTGAATCCATTGAAGAATGGTCTCAGGAGATGTTACAGTTATTCAGGGTCCTATCTCATCATGAAAAAACTTCCGTAAGTGTTGTCCTTCACAATCTCTTTCACCAGAGTAAATATATAAGAACACTTGCTTTGATTTGTACTTACTATATCATCTACAGGGCTATTCGTGATTCCAGTTCCCTCATAACTTTAAACAAACAAACTTATCCTGAGTAGCCGAAATTTCTACTGTTAAGAGGCTACAAATCTAACCTATGGCTACATTCTATTGGGTTTCAATCAAAGCACACCCGAGGATCAACGTGCTGTCACTGATACTATTGACAATAAAATTAACGTGTATCCGCCAGTAGACAGTAAAAAAGTCATTTGTTTCCATCATGACACTGAAGAGACTAAATGAAAACAAACATTTTTTTTCTGACTTAGGTTTTTCCAAACTACGACTTAAGAAGGCTGTACTCAAACATGGTCTTGAAAAAGAATTCATTAATCTCCTATCAGAGCTTTGTGTAAATTTAACTGATGGCAATGTTCAACTGCCAGAAGTAATTAAGCAACAGACAAAGCAACATCGTTCACTTGTATGTGTCCTAGCATGCAAAATAAGGGAAAGGCTCTTAAAAGAAAACAACTTCTTCAAGCGGGTGGTAGCTTCTTTTCACGAATGCTGCCGATAACTGCGGGATTTGTAAATGGTATTCTCAATAAATGGCTATAACCTACAAGCTGACACCAATAGAACTCGTCCTTTCTCCAAAAGAGTACTTTGAAGGTAATCTTAGTAAATTTATTAGCAATGAAAGAAATTTCGCCACGTCGATAGGCATAAATACTACCACGAAAGACCACTCAAAGGAAATGTCATTGATCGCACTCAACCTCAAAACTCACTACCATTACAACAACCTCTAAAACAAGAAGAAGATTTATCATTCTCTAAAGTTTTACTAAGTTTTGTAGGCTTATTACCCTAATCGCATAGTGAGCAATGTAAAAGACTCTTGACCTATTTCGCTGAAAATGAACATGTTCATATTGATTGTAAAAAGAGTTAGCTTATGAACCACGGAAAGACCTAAAATATAATTTATTTGATGTCAAATTTTATTGTGAATCGTAAAAGACTTGAATCATTTGACAGCCATTTATATAAATACGCCTTAAACCCGGCTAAAGACTTTGCTTTCCATGACTGGGTTTAACTTACCCAGTTAAACCCAGACAAGGAAAAAGTTGATTTCAATCAAGAAAAACCCATCGAACAAAAACTGTTGTACCGATAGGTTAGGCCCAAAACAGATCTAACTCTAGTCGACTCGCAATTTACTGGGCTTGTAACCTTGGCAAAATGAACCTAAGAGGGGAAAATTTGAAACAACTGGGCTGTAAAATGAACCACAAACTCTTTTTCTCCCTTCGGCATGAAATTTTCAGAGTAAGTAGACTTGAAGAAAAGAAAACTGATCTTGGAAGAAATTAGTAATTAGAAATTAGAATTAATTAGTAATTAGTGATTAATTAGTAATTAAATTAATAATAATTTAAATATTTAGTAATAATAATAATTTAACAATTAAAATAATAAATATTAAGTAATATTAATATTATCAATTAGTAACTAATTATTAATTAGTAATTAGTAAGAAATTAGTAATTAGAAATTAGAAATTAGAAGTAAAAATTAGTTGATTTTTTTTTTGTTTCCTGATCCGCTTGGAAATTTCAAATTATGCAGATAGGTCTAAGTGAATCTTTATTTTAGCCACAGACTGGTTCTATTAATTTGTAAGGCCTGATTTTCTATTTTCTCTTTTTGAAGGAAACAAAACCGAAATTATTTTGCAAATAAATTTTTTTATACATACCTTAAAGGCTTCCCTATTACTACATTATCAATGCGTGAAATTTCAAAATTCACATCATAAAAAGCTTTGTTATAATAATATCTTGATTTGTCGTTTGTGGCAGTTCTCAGAGCTCGGGCAACGGCTTTCCTTTCTTCCACAGAACCTAAAGGACAAATATTTTGTATGAGTAAAAAACAATAATAATCTTTATGAAAAATTCCAATTGTTTCCAAGGGGATTGTCTAAAGATAATCTCAGGAGGTACTTTTTCGCCTAACAGCTTATCAAGCAATCAGCTGTACGAAAAGTGCGGTTTGATCCCACTTTTAGGAACATAAAAGAAAATTTAAAATGGTTAGGCCAGGTTTTACAGTTGAAGGATGGCAAATTAATAATGATTGTTCTTTTGGGACTGTTATTGAATAGAAAATCTATAACAATGGTTCATTTTTATGTGCTGCTTCTTTGATTAGGGACAATTGGTGAACTACGCATCACTATGGCCTCTATCACTTTGACGCCTTAAAAATACCCTTTTAAATATTAAAATTGTAAGGCCACATTTTGCAGATGAAGTGAGGCAGATTAATAATGAATGTTCTTTTGGGACAGTTATTGGATAAACAATATATAACAATGGTTCATTTTTATGGCTACTTCTCTGATTAGGGACAAATGGTGAACTACAAGTCAGTATAGCCTATGTCGCTAGGGTGCCTTAAAAATACCCTTTTAAATGTTAAAATTGTAAGGCCACATTTTACAGATGAAGTTTGGCAGATTAATAATGAATGATCTTTTGGGACTGTTATTGGATAAACAATATATAGTAGTGGTTCATTTTTATGGCTACATCTCTGATTAGGCACAAATGGTGAACTACAAGTCAGTATGGCTTATGTCACTTGGGTGCCTTAAAAATACCCTTTTAAATGTTAAAATTGTAAGGCCACATTTTAGAGATGAAGTGTGGCAGATTAATAATGAATGTTCTTTTGGGACTGTTATTGGATAAACAATATATTGCAATGGCTCATTTTTATGGCTACTTCTCTGATTAGGGACAAATGGTGAACTACAAGTCAGCATGGCCTCTGTCACTTGGACGTCTTAAAAATATCCTTTAAAATGTTAAAACGGTTAGGCCATGTATTTCAAATGAGGGGTAACAGAAGATTAAAAATTGTTTATTTGGGACTATTACTGGATTAACATTCTATGGCAACGGTTCATTTTTATGGGCTACCTCTTCGACTAGGGACAAATGGTGTACTACACGCCAGTGTGGCCTCTGACACATGGACGCGTTATAAATACCGTTTTAATTGTTCTTAGAAGTTTTATCGACAACATTTTGGTTTTGTTCGGGCCAAAATGCTAAAGTGTGGCACTTTCCTATTGCATAATCTATTTTGTTGCTTAAAAGAATGATGTGCCCTAAAACTTTCTTTCGAATAAACCCCCTTGTAATAATCTGTCACTAATAACAATGAATGGTAACAAGGATGACCGCTCTTCTTTGAAAAAATATATTCATTGTTCGTATTCCAATGTTCATAATAACAAATTCTAACAAAATGAAGCCACCCAACAGTTTATTAGAAATTTGATTTAATTTCAAAAATGAATCATAAATAAATCATTCCTACAGTTTTGAAGGTGAGATTTCTCAATAAATCATTTTTATAGGGATGTAGGCCATTGATACCATTAAGAGAACCAAAGGCGATGCACCTTGCGAAACAAAAATACATTAAAAAAAATATACTCAAGTATTAAAATAGGAAATGTTCCATTCAATTATTGGTAAAAACAAAGCTCCTGGCAGCAATCATCCCCTTTCCTGGGAAATGTTTTGGCAACACTCCTCCCCTCTCCTAGGAAATTTCCTGGCAGCACTCATGATGCCTCCCCCTTCCAAGTTTTGTGACGGTGAGAACATGAATATAATCATTTTATTTTACACAGAAAAGCTTCTGTAAAAAGAGAAGAACTATTAAACCACAACACCCATATTTCAGTAATATAGAAAAATTAAGGGAATGATTTCAAATCTACTCACTGTTTAATCTGCCTGATCTACGCCTATTGCGGAGATCAAGCCCATGACTCTGGGATGTAGCATCTTATTCTCTGCCAATCAATGTTGCACAAAAACGAAAATTTCTTATTAAAGCAGACACTTTTCCTACAAACAAAGCTTCTCTTTGACTGAAGTTAGCAGACATGGGCCTTTATAGGTTGTGTCGATTTTGCCATGACTGAAAACTCATCAAAGAACTTCTTTGCTTTTCAAAACAAGTCCCATTTGGGTCTGACTAATTTTGGAAAAGATTATCATTTACAAATGACACAGTTTATACACTTTTATTTATTTTTCATGTTTATCTAAAGATAGTTGAGCGTTGACTTTGGATCTTGAGATGTGTTGACAATGTGTTGATGTTGCCTATTTTTTCTTACATACGATGTGTTTACTAAATAACTAAGACAACATTACAACAGTTTAGCTAAATGAAAATAATTAGACAAAATATAATATATTATAAAAAATAATATATAAAATTTTATATATAATATAAAAAATAATTAGACAAATGATACTTTAGACAATGATCAAAACTATTGTCTCAAAGTGAAAGTAGGAAAGGGACATTGGTATCGTCCGTGAGATGGAGAGAGCTGCCATCTTTAATCCCTGCCCTGTATGCTAAACTTAACAAATCCTTCCCAGAAGAGTATTTAGAGTGCAGCAAATATAGTCAGTTGGTAATTGCATGTTTTTTAAACACTTAGTACCTTTTTAGATTGGAATGAAATTATTGTGTTTTAAAGTAAATAGCAAGAAAAGCATCTGAATTAATACAAAAATAATAATAATACTTGATCACATTGTTCATTTGCTAGAAAAATAATTTTAAAAAAATCCTTAAAAAAGTCAAAAGTTTAAAAGAGTTAAAATTAAAACCAATCCATATAAATATATACAGTGACTCAATTTTTTTAAGAACAAGTATTTTTATTAGAGAAATAAATGAGATCGGAAATTTAAATGAACATCCACATTAAATTTAAACACGAAGATACAACCATAAATGTCTGGAAAAACCCGAAACAAACAGAAATTAAACAAATGAACAATACAAACCTAATACAAACATTAATTATCACATAAAGGAGAGGGACTCTCAAACCTTCTGGAGTGTATCATTCGCATTGTACTGCAAAAAATCAAATTAAAAAAATATTTTTTTTCTACTGAAAGTAAAGAGCAACATTAAAACTTAAAACAAACAGAAACTCATATATGTTATTATGTATATGAGAGAGGTCGCGCTCTCGTCAACACCTTGCTCTTTACAATAAATATTTTTAGTACTTTTGAAAAAAGCTTCTTATTTTTCCAATTAAACGACTCTTGTGTTTCAAAAACGTTCTTATAGAATTGGGACAAAATTCAAAATTTAGCATAAGGAATGAGGTGTTGAAGAGGAGGCAATCCCCTTCATTTATATAATAATATCTGTTCTTTTTAAGTTTTAATGTTGCTTCTTAACCTCAGCTGAAAAATCATGTTTTTTAATTTAATTTCTGATTGTATTTTAAATATTCTCATGAAATTTGGCCCCACCTTCACGGAGACATACTCTCCCCATGGATATATTCTCTAGATCATTCAATCGCGGTGAAAATTTACCTAGGCCAAATACCCTTAACAACTCCATGCATAAAATTGAGACGGAAAAGAAAAAACAAGAAATGTAAAAAGAATTTCTAATAGAAATTCTGGCAAATTCCTCCAGTGTATGATTTCCTCTGACAATTTTAACCCCTGGAAACATCCCTTCCCATGCAGAGTTCCCAGCAGAAAATCGTCTTCCCATCCTAAAATGTATGACTGAAAACTCATCAAAGAACTTCTTTGCTTTTCAGAACAAGTCCCATTTGGGTCTGACTAATTTTGGAAAAGATTATCATTTACAAATGACACAGTTTATACACTTTTATTTATTTTTCATGTTTATCTAAAGATAGTTGAGCTTTGACTTTGGATCTTGAGATGTGTTGACAATATGTTGATGTTGCCTATTTTTTCTTACATACGATGTGTTTACTAAATAACTAAGACAACATTACAACAGTTTAGCTAAATGAAAATAATTAGACAAAATATAATATATTATAAAAAATAATATATAAAATTTTATATATAATATAAAAAATAATTAGACAAATGATACTTTAGACAATGATCAAAACTATTGTCTCAAAGTGAAAGTAGGAAATGGACATTGGTATCGCGTGAGATGGAGAGAGCTGCCATCTTTAATCCCTGCTCTGTATGCTAAACTTTAACAAATCCTTCCCAGAAGAGTATTTTAGAGTGCAGCAAATATAGTCAGTTGGTAATTGCATGTTTTTTAAACACTTAGTACCTTTTTAGATTGGAATGAAATTATTGTGGTTTAAAGTAAATAGCAAGAAAAGCATCTGAATTAATACAAAAATAATAATAATACTTGATCACATTGTTCATTTGCTAGAAAAATAATTTTAAAAAAATCCTTAAAAAAGTCAAAAGTTTAAAAGAGTTAAAAGAAAAGTCTATGTGTGAACAATGGGCAATTTTTATAACTTAAAGACCTTTCTCGTGGGGCTGTGTGGGTCCATGTTATATCGAAAGAAATAGCTATTGGGCCTTTATACTAGGATAGACGCAATGGCTATCTCAAAGTTTCACTCGACGATTTGGGAAGAAAGGGGGGAAGGGGCCTAGTTGCCCTCCAATCTTTTTGGCCACTTAGAAAGGGAACTAGAAATTTTGATTTCCCTTCAAATATACCCTCTCACAATATTCTATATATTCCCGGGCTTATACTTTAAATTTTATAGGAGGGGGGCATCCCTACAACCTAAATCTCTTGCGCATTATGGTCCCCTAGGCCCTAAAAATTACAAATATAATTTCCAAACCTTTCAGTAACAAACATTTGTCCCTTTGTTGGGCCCCATTTTTGGGCAAATCCAATAAATTCTTTCAATTTACTCTTGCACATTAGAGATCTCTTGGCCCAAACACATGCTATAAAAATATTAATACATAAGTCTGAAACCGACCAAAGGAAGCTTTTGTTTTTACTTCTTAATATCCAATTTCTTAACATATCCCATTTGTGAAGCAGCCTATACCCCCAACCAAACCTTTTTTAGTACTAGCTTGGATAAGTAAAACTGATTATATTTGGTAAAAGCTTGGTAAAAATATTAAGCTGGCAAACCTTAGAATAAATATAAGATAAATGTATGTTAAAAAATTAGACAAAAATAAGCTAGGTCGTTTGAGTGAAAATAAGTAAAACTAATTGGTAAAACTTTTAATGATGACAGTAAATGCAATGATCAAAATGTGTTTTTTAGATCAAAATTTATTTTTGTATAAATTTATATTTTCAACTAATTTATTATCGCAGAGATAGAATGGCTTAAGAAATTACTTGAATTGTATATTTATTTATGAATTAATTGAGAAATATTTCGTTTCAGTTATATCTTTGGATGTGGATATTGAAAATATATAATAGCGTCTGGTATCTTCCTTAAGATTAGCCGGAGACTCCAAATAAAAACGGACATTTGCTATGATTAGTCCACAATATAATAGGATTAAAGATGAAATTCCCCAGTAAGCGGTAATTCATCAACATTTTTTTATTTTGAGACTCACTTTAAATCCAAATTTAGTCAGTCTAGCTAGTTCTAGGTTAGCTTCAGACAATCTTTATGAGCGAACCATATTTTTTACCATAATTTACCATATTATTTTACCATATTTTTCAGATTATACATACCGTCATCTGGCTTATACTCCTGCGTGATATCTAGACGTTCAAACCTCCCAACTTCTTTTGTGCTAATATTCTGACCAATTCTGAAAAAAAAGCGCAAGTAATATACATTTTTAAAATACTCTTCAATGCCAAGCACATAAGACTAGAAAAAAAGTTATAAATTAATGTAGATAAAATAAATGAGTAAAATAAATGAATGCACCAAATAAACGCAACTAATATTTTTATTCACTATTCTCATAAAACATAGAGATTTTGCGAATAAACGAGAAAATCCGAGAAAAACAGCTGAAAATCTGAGAAACACAGATTCAATTGTTATTGACAAAAAACGGTTTGCCAATGCTACTTTTTTTTATCTAGCCTTCAAGAAAACGTTAAAACAATTCTAATGGCACAAGCTCAAAATTCTTGATATTTCAAATAGTTCGTGGTAACGAACTGTAGTAAGGAGCGACCCGGCTCAATAGTGAACAAGACTCTAAAAAACGGAATTTTGATACTAATAGATATGTCAAAAGAATTGGATTTTTATGCTGACTTTAAATATATAAGTTTCATCAAATTTAGTCTTACTCATCAAAAGTTACGAGCCTGAGAAAATTTGCCTTATTTTGGAAAAATAGGGAAAAACCCCCTAAAAGTCATACGAAAATCACACCATCGCATTCAGCATATCAGAGAACCCTTCTGTAGAAGTTTCAAGCTTTTATCTACAAAAATGTGGAACTTAGTATTTTTTGCCAGAAGACAGATCACGGGTGCGTGTTAATTTGTTTGTTTGTTTGTTTGTTTTTTTTTCCAAGGGTGATCGTATCGACCAAGTGGCCCTAGAATGCCGCAAGAGGGCTCATTCTAACAGAAATTAAAAGTTCTAGTGCCCTTTTTAAGTGACCAAAGAAATTGGAGGGCACCTAGGCCCCCTCCCACGCTCATTTTTTTCCAAAGTCAACAGATCAAAATTTTGAGATAGCCATTTTGTTCAGCACAGTCGAAAACATAATAACTATGTATTTCGGGCTCACGTACTCCCCCACAGTCCCCAAAGGAGGGACTGCAAGTTACAAACTTTGACCAGTGTTTACATACAGTAAAGATTATTTGGAAGTGTAAAGACCTTTTCAGGATGATTTTGGTTGGGGGGTTTGAGGGGAGGGGGCTACGTGGGAGTATCTTCCCTTGGAGGAATTTGTCATGGGAAAAGAGAATTCGATCAAGGGGGCACAGGATTTTCTAGCATTATTTAAAAAAAGAACAATGAAAAAAATATATATATATATATATATATATATAAGTTTTTTAAGCGGGAAGTAAGGACCAGCACTAAAACTTAAAACGAACAGAGATTATTACGCGTAGGGGGGTCCATCTCTTCCTAAATAGCTCGCTCTTTACGCTAAAGTATTTTTAGTATTTTCAACTATTTATTCTACAGCCTTTGTGATTCAGGGGTCAATCTTAAAGAACTGGGACAAAATTAAAGCTTTAGTGTAAAGTGTGAGGTATTAACGAGGAGGCAAACCCTCTCATATACGTAATAAAAATATACGAATATAGAAGTTGGTTACGTAAGTTAATTTGTAAGTTATGTATATTTTTTACTAATAAAAATATTCGTTAAAAATTGAAAATTCTAGTTGCCTTTTTAAGTAACCGAAAAATTGGTAGGCAACTAGGCCTCCTCTCCCATCCTTTTTCTCAAAATCGTCTGATTAAAACTAAGAGAAAACCATTTAGCAAAAAAAATTAATACACAAATTTCGTTTTAATTATTCATTTGCGGAGAGCCAAAATAAAAACATGCATTAATTCAAAAACATTCAGAAATTAAATTTAAAAAAACACGTTTTTTTTTAACTGAAAGTAAGGAGCGACATTAAAACTCAAAACGAACAGAAATTACTCCGTGTATGAAAGGGGCTGTCCCTCCCTCAACGTCCCGCTCTTTACGCTAAAGTTATTTACTGTTTAATGAAGTAGAATTGAGAGAAAGAGTAAAACTTTATCGTAAAAAGCTTAAATCATTTTTATTGTCTTACTTGTCTATGTCCTGTCCAAGCAGCTTCATTTTTGTATCATTTTCATTATACCTCCAGAACACCTGATCAGCATTAGCCATTGCAAACACAAATTCCCCGTCATATGGCTTCAAAACTTCTCCTCTTCTTATTGCAGTAACTGATGCTGGTCCACAGCAAAACATGCTATTATCAGCAGACCTTTCTTGTGGGGTCGCGTCTATTACTTGCCATCCTCCATAGCCATTGCCTATATCCGGCCTCTCCATCCATACCTATAAAAATAAGGTGAGGTTTGGTCAACTATTTGCCATCCTCCATTCTAAGGACCCACAACTAACCTCTTCATATATACCCATAAGGAAAGTATTATCTTGTCAGTTACTTTCCATTCTCCAAAGTAAGATCCGGGATATCCATCCGAGCTATAAAGATTAAGTGGAACTACACCAAAAATTTCCCATCTGTCGTGTACATGGACCTCTACGAGTAAAGTGGGGCTTTGGCAATTAGTTTTCCATTTTATATACAATGTCTATATCTGTCTTCTCAGTTCATACCTATGAAAAATACCGAAAGGTTTGGTATTGAAGTCAAGCAAATTTTATATACGATGTGATTCAGCTTAAAAAGGCTACGGATCCACAAGATCCATTAACAGTGCACCGTTTGACACCGTTACGGTGTCAAATTGACGTTTCAGCTACAAGCCTTTTTAGAAGGAAATATAGCAAACCTGCCATCTAGCCTTGTGGCAGCTGCAATTAAGCCTCGGGTCCTGTATTAGCAAGCAGAACATTAATCTAATGTATTACAATAGGGCTGTAAAAATAATTGGCCAGAAAAAGCTCTGCTCAAGCAGGCAAGCAAGTGGGAACAAGTTTCAAGTTGGAATCAAATTACGATATTAAAATACTCGTTAGGTCCTGGCCTTATGGAGAAAACGTTCCCTTTGAACAGTAAATAAAGAAATCAAGACATTCGAATAGGAAAATTTTCCTACAGAGCAAGAAAACTGCTATCTACTGTCTAAGTTAATTTCAATTGTCGGTGGCAGCACTTACCGTTAACTATCAGCTATAAAAACAATTAATAATGTGTTAGGCGCAATTATTTGGTGAAAAACACGGAAATCTGTTTTCTTACTTTAGTAATTCACACAGATAAGCGCGTGAACGAGGCCTTAACCCAGATCACCCACCCAATCACCTAGGACAAACAGTAAAGCCAAAAACATTCAACCCAAAAGAAGGCTATACAGACATGAAACATTGTCAGTAGTAAATGTAAGCCATCACCAACTAAACGTAAAACCCTTCAAATCTAATTAGCTATTCCCAAGTGATCACCTTCCACCACGGTACCTCAGAAGAATACGCACTTGCCTTAATAGGTTTCGGTGCTTTACATTCTGACCCAGACAAAGTGGCACGCCTATCACAATTTCTTTACGATACTATTAATATTTATATTTTCCCATTTTTTTATTATTAATCGTTTTGTGTCAGACATTGGGACAGAGGAATGATATCACCTGTGGCTTCAAATTTTAATACGTTTCACAAAAGAAAATCGAAATTACCAAATGTAGAGGGGTTGTCTAACTCTTTTCAAGGGAATGGACTTACCCTTTTACAAAA
Organism: Artemia franciscana; assembly: GCF_032884065.1. Taxonomy (NCBI): domain Eukaryota; kingdom Metazoa; phylum Arthropoda; class Branchiopoda; order Anostraca; family Artemiidae; genus Artemia; species Artemia franciscana. The sequence continues at coordinate 8,336,260 of NC_088864.1, forward strand.
GAATTGTCTTACGCTTTGCAGAGGAATTCCAGAGGAATAGTCTGAAAATATTTTTGTGTACCCTTTTAGCTGGCCATGCATAAAACAATAGGCTGTATTAAGAATGTGGTTTGATCCTACTGTCTAGGTCTATACTGGAAGAAAGATAAAGACAACTTGGCAGCATTTAATGGCTTAAAGATGATCGATTGCCAGTCACCAGGGTTTTTTGTGATTAGAGTAAGGCTAAACAAAAAAAGATCGTCCTAAACGAGCTGAAAAGGATTTTCCCTACATTTTTCCTACAATTCCATAGTAAAAAAGCGTTCTGTAATTTCACTGGTTTTAAGTCAGTAACATACTAATGTTAGAAAATCGTATTATTTACATAATAATCTTTATTGCACGTTACAAATATACGCTGAATACCGTTTCCTTTTGTATTCGTACAGGAAATATTAAGCAATTGAAAAGAATATATTTTAGATTTCAACTGATTGGTAACTATGCATGATATTTTAACCAGCTTAATAGAGGCCATTCAATTTTAGTGCCAACATTTTTTACTAGTGGTTCTTCTTTTTCTCTGTTGAAATTTCTTACCTCATTCCAAACATGAAAATTCCATACAGAGTCCTTGCAAAGCTCCTTAATTGGATTGCCCTCACCATCCACGAAAACATCTACTGTTATACTCGCTGTAGTGTCATGAGCTGAATCAAAATTCGTAATGACTCTGGATGGTATGCCTAATGCACGACAAACTAAAAAAATAGCCATAATAAGTAAATTTTATTTTAAACAATACATAATAAATGTTTATAAATTACACTTAGTTTATATTTCAGTAGGATATGGTTGAAATAAAGAGCATTTGTACTTTGCAGTAGCTATAGGCCATTATTAGTTTTATTATTATAGACCATTATTAGTTTATTATTAGTTTTTTCTATTATACAATTATAGCACATAAATTGTTGAAAATATTTTTTGAAAATTTGAAGTTTGAAATATCTATAATGTATTATGATGAACTACGATCAATATTTTGCATTATATTTTCGTCCATTAATTTCCAATTTTTTGCACGATTCTTTGCCTTTATTGTATGTGACTGAATCAAAACACATTGTCGGTAAAAATATAGTTTAGAAGCAGCTATTCAGACAAACGTTATTTAAACTTCGCCTCATAGAATGAGAGGTGCGGCATTGGCTGAGGAAGCTATAACATTCCTCGTTGACGTATTAATATCTGTTCGTTTTAAGGTTCATTGTCGCTATTTACTTTCATTGTTTAAAAAAAAAATCTTAGTTAATCTTTGTGCTAAAAATCTCTGTGTGACTACTAGGGCGAACTGACTACTTCTACTCAATTTTTTAACATGGAAAAACAAAATATTAGAAGCAGAGTAGAAGCAGAAGACCCGGAGTAGAAGCACAGTCTTTCGGTCGTCAAAAAAAAGTAGCAAATTGAAGCAGTCATTCCAAAGTATGGTACAGTGTGATGTATGTGCTACGTCATGCCTTTTTGTATTTCCTATGTAATAGGGCCAAAAGTAACTCCCTATTAAGACAAATTTTAAGCATTTGCAGTTAGAAGAAGCTTTGTTGTTTTATGATGTATTACGATGTATGTGCTGTACTACCTTTTTATGTCTAATATGTCAAATTATGTGTAAGATTTTTAACATCTGTAGATAGTAGTATGAATGTATGCATAGTTTTATTACCCATCACAATCCACAAAACCACATAACGGATGGAAAAAAACACAAATCAGCAATTAGACAACATGACTATCCTACCAAAAACCAATTAAGAATGTACTTTCAGAGTTTAGTTAATTTTGACACATTTCATTTTTCGTTCTATAGACAGCATTAAGGGGTGTGCTAACTCCATATCTGGTCAATACAGTGGTTTCAAGTAGTTCAAAGAGGCACCTGAAGCAGGTACTTTGAATGTTTATGTAAGCACTTCCTAATAACTGCTACAATCACCCTACGTGAAAATTGTCCAAAATTGTGAAATAGCAAATAAAAACAGGACTACCAGAGTATTGTGCACGGAGGCTAGGATTTGGCGCCTAAATATAAATTTCAAAGAAACTAGCAGTCCATGCGGTTTCATAGCATAATTCATAAAAAAAAGCTTACTAGGAAACTCGGGTTTGCTTGATAATTATTCTTAATTGCTATTTCAAGGAGAATGACGTGATCCTGTCCAGGAGCTAAATGGGGTGTATTCCAGGTTTCAGACCATGGTAACTTTACTTTAATTACAGAATTTAGTTGAAGCTACATCTACCGGGAAAGGCTGTTAAGTAAGTACTGGCTTGTTACGTTCGTAAGGGCCTAATCTGCATGAGTTGAAATGAAGTAAAATAATGCTCCAATATGTTTCAAACCGATATTAATAGCAATGATGATTTTGATGCACATCTACTTCACTAAAAATGATCGTGACTATCTTTAGTAATTCTTACTAACTAAGTAAATTTAAAGTTACTTTTCTGTTATTCCAGCTACTACGAAACATCAGCTGGAATGAAAAAAGTTACTTTTTCTTAACTTTTAGTTACTTTTTGTTAAACCTGAGAATACAGCCATGGTCAACAATAAATAGACAACTCTCAACTCTTTACTGTTGTTGGTTGAAAACTAGGAATTTTCAGTCGTATTCAGTCTGGTCAAAATTTAGTCTGATAAGCTCATACTCCTCAGATAGTATATGCAAATTCTGACCCAAGCTGGTCTGCGTTCGGTAATTGCTCAAAATATCATCAGCATAATTTTCTAACGGTAAGTCATACCTCTGAATAAGAAAGTCCTAACAGCTTTCTGTTACGGTTCATTAATGTTATTATAAAAAAGTAGAGGAGAGACCAAAGAGCCTTGTCTTATTCAGAATTACTAGAGTTTCGGTTTTTGAAAATGTAAGGATGGCAAGTGAAAATGCAATTTAACACAGCATTTTCGAGAAGTTGAGGAATGTTTTTGCAATGAAAAAATGAAAAAGGTGCTTTCGTAATCTAGTAGGATAATTTCCCTGTGCCCCCCTTGCACGATCATCCTAAATGGCATCCACGCTGCCGTGTTGCTAGATAATAAAAATAAAAAGTAAGAATGCTGATAAAAGCCACCAAAAAAGTAGGTGCTTTGAAATGAATATATAGTAAAATTTAAAAATGTTTGACAACTAAATGTATTGAGTGGCGAAAAGTGATAAATTCTGCCAAGTTTCCGGATGCAAGTTCTAGTGATATTATATCTCGTCCATCTTGGATCGAACATTATTCAAAAATATTTTCGAAAGTTAATTATGGAGTGCATAAGCATTTCTCGTGTTTGCTTGAAAAAAATTTCCCGTCACGTTTATGTCAGAGACATGTGATTCCAGTTGAAAAGTGGGCTATTATTGAAGGTATTAAGGGTTTAAAATCAAAATCTTTGGATATTGATGGGATTAGTGTTTTGAATCTTGTTCCGAATTCTTTTGAACTGGTATCTCATCTCCAACTGTTTTTTCAAATGTGTTTGAGTAGTTCGTGTGTGCCCGATTCGTTCCTATGCGGCAGCGTTACGTCACTTCTAAAAAAAGGAAAAGATCCGGTTTCTTGTAGTTCTTATAGGCCGATAACGGTAGCTTGTACTCTTAGCAAGCCTTTTGAACACCTCCTACTACCTTATATCACTAAGCTTGCTCTAAATGATGATAATCAATTTGGTTTTAGATCTGGGCTAGGCTGTCAGCATGCTCACCGTGCTTTTACTTCTTTATTAAAAGATGCCCATCGCACTCGTCGCGTACTTCATTTCGCAACCCTGGACTTGTCTAAAGCATTTGACAGTATTTGTCATACTCAAGCATGGACAGCATTATGCCAGAGAGGAGTAAATCCGTCGGTAATTCACGTGCTTCGTTTTTGGTACTCCCATTCTTACCTTCGCCTTAAGTCATTAGATAATTCTTATTTTGGTCATATCCCTGCTCGTTGCGGTGTAAGACAAGGGGGAGTTCTTTCGCCGTATATTTTTAATGCTTGTATTGAAAATGTATTATCAAAAATATTGACTACGTGCCTACTAGGACCATCTGATATCTAATATCTGGCTTATGCGGATGACCTTCTTCTGATTAGTCAAACTGAGTCTGGTCTTGCCCGTTCAGTGAAGTCAGTTACTTCTGCTTTCCACGATATCGGCCTATACCTAAATATTGACAAGTGCGAGTTTCTTGTTTTCAACGGTAATAATTGTTCAGAATCACTCTACTGCGATGGTTTTAGTATTCCTCGTGTTAAATCGTTTCGTTGGCTTGGTATAACAGTATGCGATTCTATGAATGCTCTCCGGTCTCGTGCTGTCAAAGATATTAGTGATAAGCTGAGGCTCGGTTACTCTAAGATTGTAGCAAATCGTGGACATTATAGGAGAAGAGTGCTAACTCGGCTTTACTCAAATTTTTGTGATCATTCTGTGCTCTTCTGTTCTGGTATTAGGCCACTTCTGTTGACTGGTGATTTAAAACGTATTCGCATAAATTATTACCGGTACTGCAAATTTCTTTTATATCTACCTTGTTCTTACCGGAATACAAAACTGGTTAAAAAGTATTGTGCGACAGATATTAGTGGTGCTTTCGAAAAATTATCTGCGAAGCTAGCTATTGAAGCGCTTTATAGGCTAGGATGTTTTCATCGCCTTATCCGTCTTTTTTCTGGTATGTGATTAAATTTGTTTCTTTTGTATTACTTTTGCTGTTTTTCTTTTGTATTTTACTCCACTTAACCTATGTTTTGTGAAGTGGGTGATAAATAAATTATTATTATTATAATTAAAAAATATAATTTATAATACTCTTTGGCTTCATCATTAAAAAACAATAGAAGAAATCCCTAGTTAACGTTCCCAGTTAATGAGAAAAATGTCTTGAGCAAAATCAATCCAAGATAAAACTGCTTGTAATTGTTGATAAGATAAACAAGAATTACATGAATTCTTAAATTTTCAGAAGAGCGAAAACATTTAAATTTTCACCCCAAAGAATAGTAATATTAAAACAAATAAAAATGGTTTTATTTAACAAAGATGCAATTGCCGTATCATATCAGAAAAAGAAATGTATCCTGGATATGGATACCATTTTGTGGAAATGTATAAAAAAAGTAGGAATTCCTTACTAGTTGTAGTTACGCCAGCAAAAACCCAACATTGTCCAAATTTTACTGGTTCCTTGGTTCTGAAATATTTTTGCAAAATCCTCATGCTGCCATTCCAGCCCGTAGGAGGAGTTCCGCCGACAAAATCACCAGTCCAATTACCAACTAGAATACCGTTGTCATCTTGTGCATTTACCTAGAATTCCAAATTGCCTAAGACTGCATGTGAAGCCTAAGACTGCCGTGGAGAGTTCCTAAGAAGGAGGAAGGGGCAGCGAAATCTTGCTGGGTGGGACTAATATTGGGTAAAAAATTATAAATTTTAAAATAATTCTATATGGAGATGTCATCTATGTGAAAACTAGCTTTTCTAGTGTTACTGAAGTAATTTTACCAGTATTTGGAGTGTATCAGACGCAACGCACTTGCATTCCGTTGGTAAAGACAAAGATACGGGTTTTGTTATATTTTTCTAATTTTCATTGTTACCATTTTGTCTAGAAAGTTTGGTCGAAAAAACTTGGAAAGGGGGTCGTTCAATCAATTTCTAGTGCCTGTTTAAGTTCAAAAGTGGTTAGAGGCCAACTAGTCACCTTCTCATGTATTCTATGTTCATAAAAATACTTTAAATGAATAATTTAAACCATAAAATCAACAAAATTAAAAAGAATAGTCATGTCAAACATAATAATAACACATACTACAATGGATGAACATATGAAGCCTTAAACGAACAAAAATCCAATAGAAAATCAAGTCAAACTTAAAACGAAGAGAAACTAAAGCAAATAAAAATGGAACTACCATCCATTAAACCTTCCATAGGTCAAAGCTTCATTTACGATTTATCAAAACAGAGCCGTCATTAAGTAATTTTTCTTTTATTATAATAACGTATCAAAAATCTATCCGCTAGACGCTTTATTTATATGATATGTAGTAAGTTTTATGTGTGTATATGTAGTTTATGTATGGAGAAATAGATATGTATGCAGATGTAGATTATATTATGTATGTAGATATGTTTAAGTTTTATACATCCTGTCTTCCTTTTAGACGTTTTCATTTTCAAATATGGGATAAAAACAGCTTGTTATTTTAATGAAAGCAAGGATTGAACAGAAAATTTTCCCCATATGAGGGGTTCCCCCATGCCGCACTTCTGTTCTTTACCCTAAATTTAGAAAGCATGGAATTTGAACAAAAAGTATTATAGACCATTATAAAACTTAAGCGTAAAGAACGCAAGCTAAATGGAAACAGCCCCCTCACACTCTGAAAAACTTCTATTTGTTCTAAGTTATAATGTGGCTCCTTACTTTCATTTAAAAAAGAAATTTTTATCATCTAATTTCTAATTATTTTTTAAAGTATATGTAAAACTATCTAAGGTATATTAACCACCAGCACTACCCATCTCTCCCACCCTTGCTTGCTGCTAGTTGTATATAAAAGTACTTTCTATGGGTCGATAGCGTTCTTGAGTGGTAGCGGAAAAAATTGCCTGAGGATTAACTCAATTTCTTGGCATACAATTTCTTTTATAAAGTAACAAGTAACTAAAGCAATCCAACTCATTTGAAAAAGGAATGGCTAAAGATAAGCTGGGATGAACTTGAAACCAAATTCAATTTGTTTCACAGTTGCAAAAATGTCTTCCTCTTTTTCGTAAAAGAAAAATATTATCAGGCTCTAAGCCTTTCCTCAGTAATTCTAAGCTTAGAAAATTTTGTATCTTTTGTATCATCATAAAAATTGAATTTTTAATTTATGTTTTATAAAAAAAATTTTAACTTCTTTAGGCCACAGAAACCTAAAGCTAATATTTCTATTTTAACGTCGACAAAGAAAGTTTCTCGTAGTATTTGCCTCCCTCCTCTTAGGAAATTCCCTGACGACGGTCAAGATGCCTGTCCATCTTTTGTGCCAACAAGCGGTTAAATCTATTCTTTTATGTAAAAAAAAACTACTTTTCGTACAATAAGAAGGGAGCTGTCACCTCGCACTACATATATTCAGGCTTAATCAAAATGAAGCAAGGTTATACATTAATTTATACCCCCAACCAGGACCTCATCTATTTTTGGCAGAATATTCAAGGAATTTTAGACAATTTTGGGGCAAATATATACTTTTGAGGCATCAGGCCCCTCCCCTTATGTAGGAACAATAGCCTACCAGCCCTCCCCCGTAATAGATTATGCGAAATTGTACACCGATAGACATAACTTTAATACTGCCAAGAAGTGGTATGTGCAACAAAGTGGTAGCGAGGGTGCAGGGATAATAATACCCAAGGGGTCACGAAATGATAGAAAACGTCACTTTTTCTGTCGCATAATCTTTTTGGAAGATAGAAAAAGCTACCCTACAACTTTTACTTTTTGTTTGAATATGCTGTCTCCCAATTTTCTAAGACCATTGGTTCAGTACCACAACCCTTCGGAAAAAAATAAAAACACATCGGTAGCCTTCCTCCGCAAAAAAAAGAAGAAAAAAAATGCGAATTCTGTATTTTTGTAGATGGAAGCTTTTATTCTCTACGACAAGGCCCTATGATGTGCTGAATATGATTGTTTAATTTTCATCAATAAAAAAATCCAAAAAAAAAATTTCTAAAGAAAAGTAAAGACCATACGCAAACTTAAGATCAGAAGAAATAGAGACCTACAATAACAGAAATTTAAAACAATCAGATATTACTATTAAAGAATAAATGAATCCCAAAATGAACAGAAATTAAACAGACAATCATAGCAAAAACATAAAACAGGTACTAATATAAATGAATAAATAAATCTTAAAATGAGTAAAGCTTAAGATGAACATGCAAATCAAGCTTAAAACGAACAAAAATATATTGCTTTTGAAGTGTAAATGAAACCCAAAACAAACGGAAATTAAATAAACAATTATAACTAACAAATGTTACTAATATAAATGAGTAAATAAATCTTAAAACGAGTGAAACTTAAATTGAATATGCAAATCAAGCTTGAAACGAACGAAAATATCTACAAAGAAGGGTTTGGGTTTTGCCTCCTTCTTTCACTGTAAAAGTCTAAAACCTATTGTGTCATTGGCGCTTTACAGAAAAATGTAGGTGTGTTGAACATTCTTGAAAAGTACAAATAAAATCAAAGTGAATGTTTGATTTATAAGTGTATTAATTGCCGAAAGATCATCAGTTCCAGATTTGATTTCACTGCAATTTTATTTTCATTTTCGATGCTGCAATAACTGGAAAAAAAATATTCGCAATGTAATTCGTTTTCAAAAACTTCTTTTTCGAAAGTTTTTATTTTTTATAAATAACTTCTGTTCGTTTTTGATTGCCTAAGTTTCAAGTTTTTCAAAATTCCCTATTACATTTTTTTTTCAAAAATAAATTGACAGTTTTTAGTAAGAGCTAATAAAATAAACTGAACATTGGATATATAATGATATTAATTACTGAAAGTTCACCAGCTCAAGATTTCGTTTCACCCAGGTCGGATTTAAAGCTCGACGCCTCTAGGCCGAAAAGTTTTTGCCGCTTCGTTTTTACAAGATTTTCGGGGAAATTCCCAAAACCTCAGGAATATTGAAAGCTAGAGTGCCTAAGGGGCCAATTGGTAAATCTTGGTCAGGTTTCACTGCAAATTTCCTCTTGTTTTCAACATTGTAAGAAGCAAAAGAAAATATTTTGAAATAGGGAATTTCGAAAACTTAAAACTTTTTTCTACAAAAAAAGTTTTCTGAAGAAAAGTGAAGGCCATATTAAACTTAAGATCAGAAGAAATAGAAAACTACAATAACTTAAACTCAAAACAACTAGAAATCACTATTAAAGTATAAATGAAACCCAAAACGAACAAAAATTGAATAAATAATCATGACAAAAACATACAACGGGTAAAGACCTTCAGAAGATTGGGAGATGGTAGCCCTCCTTGTATTTGGGCTACTTTTGCTTGTTTTAGATTTTAGATGGATTTATTTGCATAAAATAAATAAATAATAAAAGCACTTATATTTTAATTAAACTCCTCTCCCTCCTGACATTCAATGGCTTGGAATATAAGGATAAATTAGCATCTATTCATTCATATAGATATTTGATATATTTTAATTTAATTCCTTATATATTTATATATATTTATTTATATATATATATATTTATATATATTTAAATTTTTATATAATTTATAATAATAATTTATATATTATATTATATATATATATATATATATATATATATATATATATATATATATATATATATATATATATATATATATATATATATATATATATATATATATATATATATATATATATATATATATATATATATATATATATATATATATATATATATACATATACAATATAATAATATATAATAATATATATAATATAATATAATATATAATAATATAATAATAATAATATTATAATATTATAATATTATAATAATATAATAATAATAATAATAATAATAATAATAATAATAATAATATTATTATAATAATATAATATAATAATATGATAATAATATAATATAATATATATATATAATATAATAATATATAATAATATATATAATATATAATATAATAATATATATATATATATATATATATATATATATATATATAATTTATATAATTTATATAATTTACATAATGTATATATAAATATATTTATATATATTTATATATTTATATATATATATATATTTATATATATCCTTATACATATTTAATTTAATTCCTTATTTTAATTTATATTCATTTTAGGTTGTTTTTTATTCGTTTATAGAAATTTTTCTATTCGTTGTATGTTTGAATTACATGTGACTTTCTGCTTGTTTTTGGTTTCGATATGGCTTTTTACTTTTCTTTGAGAATTGTTCTTGGGATTTTTTTTATTTATTTAAGCTCTTTGGGTGCAAAGTAATAACAATCTTTGGAACTGAGACTCCCAGGCATACCTACCTATTTCAGGATATGCTCAAGTGTGACAAACAATAAAAGAGACTAATTAAACGAAGTATTGGACATGGATAAATGGAAATATACTTTTTTTGCAAGGATACCGTTAGATACATAGGATACATGCTCCTAAGTAATATGCACCTGAATCCATAATTACTTATTTTTCTTTATTGTAAAAAAGATGATTTAGTTCCCCAATATAAAAGCTGACCATTTCTCTTTTCTTAAATATTAATTTGAAAAACTTTTTCCATAAAACAAGTTTTTCAAAGAAAAGTAAAGAGTTATTTTAAGCCAGAAATGAGCAGAAATAAAGTCAAATACCCTTTCAAGCGCAAAACTACCACAAATCAACATCAATAAATAAATAAAACTCGAAACGAACACATATTGCAATAAATAACCGAGTCAAGCTCAAAACGAGCAAAAATTAATATGAGTACTAGTACTCATTAAGTGAGTACAAATGACCGTCGATTGTCAGTTCCTGAAAGTTTTAACAATTTTTATTTATTAAAGTGAAAACATTAAAAATATTTTAAATGTGTTTCTATTTTGATGAAGATTGCATCCAACGCTTTCCACAGAAAATCATAGAAATGTAGCCTGAAACTGCCATCTTTTCTTCTTTATTTTATTTATGATCAACCTGCATCCACTTACTCCACTTACGAATCCACTTACTGATACTTAACAAACAACCATACTTACCGCAGCTGAAATAGCTCTAACTATTTTTACAGGATCCCGCCGTTGGTGCACTGGAACCCGACCAACCTTATTTATAACATACAACGCACAGTCCAGTACTAGTTCTTCAAACTGCGAAAAATTCCACGCCATTTGTTTTAGACTTGAAGATGTTCCTTGCCATATCAAGCCAGAATCACTAAGAATGTATTCCTTACGACAGTCTTCATCTTCCATATATACTTGGTCAACTATAAAATTTAAAAGTTATTTTTTATTAAGGGAAAAATATCAGCTAAATCAATGCAACAAATATAAAAGTTACAAAGAGGATACATTTCTGGATTTGATCAATATGTGTCGATCATTTGCTGCAAAAAATGTTTTTGCAAAAATGCAAAAAATGGGTGTGACAAGAGTATGTGATTCATAACAATAACTCAGCAGAAACCGAATATAATAAAGACAGAGTGATAACTTCAAATCCTTAAGTTGACTAAGATTTAATATGTGAAGAAATAGAAATAAAGTTTTGTTTTAGAAATACGAAGTCGTAGCCTTTAGACTTCATACAAGTAGCCATTTATAACATCAAAGAATATGCTGTGTTAATGGTCTACTGGTAATCGAATCTCTCACGTTAAATGTATGCAGAGACACTTGTACGTTCCATACCTCATCACTTAATTTATTTATCCTTTAATAGCTTGATCCAAAGAGTATAGAAACTGGCACTAACGTTGAAAAGAAAATCACCAACACTATCCACCATTTGATGACTTTCATTAATCAAAAATGGCGTATTATTGTCTTTTCAGGGACACTAGAACACAGAGGGCAAAAAAAGTAGAATTCTGTCCCTGGACTTGCCAATTTAGATTCTAATAGCCTACTTAACCTGCCAAAATCTCCCCAAGCTAACCTAGGCCTACTTTGTGCATATTCAATTTTGAATTTGAATAATTGCAGAGTAATGACATCAAAAATCTAATTTCCTCTAAAACTTTCTAATTTGTTATAAAGCAACGAGCCTCTGCACTATAAATGATGCTTATTGTTTTTAACTTGTATCTACCCATGCCTAGTCACCGAAAATCCAACTTTAAAATATAAGTATCCCATTCCTTTTGAGCTAGTCTTATAATTTACTACATACCATTCCATAAGTATCCTATTAAGTATACCATTCCTTTTGTGCTAGTCTTATAATTTACTACATACTTTGGTCTTAAAGGATGCTTAAATAAAAAAAACAAGCTTTTCAACGGAAAGTAAGGAGCAACATCACTCTGTGGAAAGTTCCTCCCACGAAAAATAAACCCCTCCCTCCACGTAAAATTTCCTCGGGACAATTCCATATTAGCTGAAAAATATAATACGTAAGCAATCTGTAAATTCTGAGTTTATACATCCCTTTTCTCAGGGTCCCTTGGGGTTGCATTATCCTCAAAAGAATAATTATTGAATCTTCCAGTTATGATGAAGAAAATGGCTATCTCAAAATTTAGATTGGAGGACTTTGGAGAAAGGAGCCGTGGGAGGGGGGCTATTTGCCCTCCAATCTTGTTGTTCACTTAAAAAGGATCATAGAACTTTCGAATTCCAAATAAATGAGCCTTCCTCCAATCTTTTAAGATCAGTGGCTCACGATCACCCCTGGAAAAAAAAAATACGCAAAAAAATAACAACAAAAAACGACAATAAATAAACATGCATCAGTAATCTTTCTTCTGGCAAAAAAATCCAAATTTCTCTATATAAGAGCCAACTCTTCAGTAGGTTCTCTAATATACTGAATTTTATGACGTGATTTTCGTTAAGATCACTTGACGTTTTGGGGGTCTTTCTCCCTTTTTAAAAAGTTGAACGAATTTTCACAGACCTGTAACTTCTGATGGATAACATTAAACTTGATCGATGTGTATGCATATTGAATGAGCCTCAAAATTAGATTCTTTTGATGCATCTACTGTTATGAAGAATCTGTATCTTACCATTTATATTAATATTGAGCCCCGTCGCTCCTTACTTACAGTTCGTTACCACGAATTGTTTGATATACAAAGAAAAGATTCTAATTTATTTTTGTATGATATTTCTTTTCTTTACAAATGGTTTACTTCAAATTTTGTTACTACGAGCTGTTTTGATACAAACCTGATCAAAAATAAATAAAAAAGGCTATTGAGACATGGCCAAAACTGTTATGATGGAGCTTGAGTCCTTTAGGTTAATAGCAATTAAAAAAGTATATGATACCACCCTCAATAATAGAAGAGAATAGTCATAAGCCCTACCTTTGCACCAAGGGTTGAATAAAATGTACAAGGGTGTTGGCAAGGTATAGCAGATACTGTCATTTCCATCTTTCCTTTGGGTATCGATATCCAAATGCCATGCTCCAACAATACAATCCGCAGGCGTTGCAATCTGAAATTAATAGCTATTCATTGCACCAGCCATTATGTCATTAGAATAAACTATCAGAGGCAATGCTATAGCGTTGGGCTAATTCGATCGTAAATCGGAAGTTCTTGTGCCCTTTTTAAGAATCAAAAAGTGATAGGAGGGCAATTAGCCTCCCTCTCCCCCAGCGCCCCTTTTCCCAAATGCATCCCATAAATATTTTAAGATAGCTATTTTGTTAAAAATAGTTCAAAGATCATATAACAAAAACTCTGGTGTCAACACAGCCTCCCAGGGTCCAGGGGCAGGCGTTGTAAGTTATGACCTGGGTGCATATATGGTTCTTATGAAAAGGTTGCTCGTATAAACTTCACAGAGAGCTCATTTGATTGAAAATTGAAGGTTTTAGTTGGGTTTTTAAGAGTCCAAAGAGATTGGATGGCAACTAGCCACCCCCCATGCCCCTTTTTCCAGAAACACATCCGATAAAAATTTTGAGATAGCCTTTTTGTTAAAAATAGTTCAAAGATCAAATAACAAAAACAGGTGTCG
>NC_088864.1:8350128-8372735 GCF_032884065.1 Artemia franciscana
ATTTCTCGACAGTGATTAATCTGACGTTCTTAAGGACACAAAGGAATTACTTGACAAGACTAGAAGATCAAGATTGACTTTGAAAAATTTTATAAGCCTGAATTTGTCATGCGATTCGTTATCACCTTTTTGGATACTTGTCAAGGAATATTAATTTCACTGAATGGTTGACGTTCCAAAGTCATACACAAATTATTGTAATTTTTTCCATTTTCAACAAGGCTATTTGCCTTCTGCAATAGTTGCTTGAAAATTAATTACTTCATCACAACTTTTGTTTTTCGCTACTTTAAGTTTGTTGCTTTTTACTCACCTAAAACAACAACGCAATCCAAAGTTTTGTAACTGTCAAGACCCGAAATCAAACAGTTCATGGTGACGAACTGTAGTAAGGAGCACCCCGGCTCAATAGCAAACGAAACTCTAAAAAACAGAATTTTGAAACCAAAAGATACATCATAAGAATCGAATTTTTATACTAATTTTGAATATATAAGTTTCATCAGGTTTAATCTTACCCATCAAAATTTAAGAGCCTGAGAAAATGTGCCTTATTTTCGAAAAAAGTGGGAAACATCCCCTATAAAAGGGGATGACGAAACTAACACCCTCTTCCCCACCTCGCTCTTTACGCTAAAAGTTGGACTCTTTCTCCCATCTTTACTTTTAAAAACAATAAAAAAAACTTTAGCGTAAAGAGTGGGATGTTGAGGACGGGACAGCCCCTTTCATATACGGAATAATTTATGTTCGTTTTAAATTATAATGTCGCTCCTTACTTTCAGGTAAAAAAAAGATTTTTTTATTTAATTTGTATAAGAGATGGGGAAAGAGGAATGAGGAAAGAGGTGAAAATAGCTTATACTTGCACAATGCCTGTTTAAGCATTGTTAAAAACCATTTGGTTTAAGAGACTTTTAGGGTGTTTTTGTATGCGACATACTTATATGTCTTATACATTATATGTATGCGAGCTGTTTAATTTGGAGTCACGAAGCCTATCATGACAACAAAATATCATTCTTAATTTTCTTCCTTACCCTTCCCCTCATATACTTTGTTCTTAGGCATCTCCAAGTTTGTTTGCTATTTGAACTATGACTATTTGAAAAGTATAAACTAACATCGAGCAAGAATTGACCTGAGAACTCGAATTTTGTATAGTGTTTTTTTTTATTAAACTGTGATAATAGTTAGTTCACATTGACTATGTATGCTTACTACACTGGACTACATAGTGTCCGTAATGATTATAAACTTATTTCTGGTTGATGTAGTATTTCCAAAAGACAATTGTGTGTATTCCATAATGTAAACTACTTAACTATGGTTGCACATGAAGCCACAATGAAGTTACTTTCCCACTAAGTACGTAATAAATTATTATGATAAGTTATGAAGTTGCATGCTTTAAGCATAGTCTTTCAAACAAGTCCTTTCATATTAGGCTAGTGTCAAAGATGCTTAAAACCATTAGAATCATCATCTAAAATCATCACAATCATCATAAGCAAAGTAATATAGAATGAAAATGTGAAATGGAGATGGGGATTTAAGCTCTGGTACAATCTTATGGTTATTGGACCAGGATATCTTGGAATGAAAAGACAGTGTTCCTAGAAAAAGTTTATTAATAATTTTTCAAAATTTTTGACTGATCATCCAAAGGATTATATTTTGTTACAACTTAGGCTAGCTTTTCCATAAATTTTCATAAACTTATGAAATTTAAAATTCTGCTTCAAGCTCGGGTCTACTTGCGCTGCCTACGTTTCGGACAAGGTTCACTTTGTAAGATTACACAACATAACTAAAATTCTAAAGTTATTTTAGCATGAAATGTTCTACGGTGTTAGCGCCATAAATTTTAATCTTTCCAGAGGCCAAAAATCAACCCGAGTTTGGATTATGAACTTTTGGAAGCAGGTGAGTCTTTATCAAGTTAACTATGACCAACTCTTATAAAATGACAGTTGGTCAGAGCAAATGAATTTATTGGCATAGAATAGCATTAGGAATAGGATTTTTTTTTTCGGGAGGGAGATGCGCTCGCAAGAATTCTATTTTTTTTCTGTAGTATTGCTATTCCCAATAACTCACTGACTGTCAAATCCTCCAACTAACATATGTTGGAATGCACATTTGTTTATACTCACATTAATCTCGATAATAATAATAATAATAATAATAATAATAATAATAATAATAATAATAATAATAATAATAATAATAATAATAATAATAATAATAATAATAATAAAAATAATACTAATAATAATAATAATAATGTATTATTGCCTGTCTTATTGCCCCCCCCCCATATTTTGAGCATTGGTGCCCTTGTCATATTGGCCCACCTCCAAGATTTGGCTCTAGATCCATCCCTGGTAGTAGTAGTAGTTGTACTAGCAGTAGTAGTAGTAGAAGTAGTAGGAGTAGAAGTAGTAGTAGTAGTAGTAGTAGTAGCAGCAGTAGCAGTAGGAGTAGTAGAAGTAGTAGCAGTAGTAGTAGTTTACTAGTAGTAGTTGTAGTAGTAGCAGCAGTAGTAGTAGTAGTAGCAGTAGTAGTAGTAGAAGTAGTAGTAGTAGAAGTCGAAAGTAGTAGTAGTAGTATCTGTAGTAGTAGTAGTAGTAGTGGCAGTAGTAGTAGTAGTAGAAGTAGTAGTAGTAGTAGTTTTACTAGTAGTAGTTGTAGTAGTAGAAGCAGTAGTAGTAGTAGTAGTAGCAGTAATAGTAGTAACAGTGTTTGTTGTTGTTTTCTACCAAGGAAATGGGCATGAAAACTTGTATTAGTATAATTGAAAACATACTACAATGTCATCACTTTTCACGTATCAAACAGTTCGTGGTAACGAACTGTAGAAAGAAGCGACCCGGCTCAATAGTAAACGAAACTCTAAAAAACGGAACTTTGATGCTAAAATATACATCAAAAGAATCAAATTTTCATGCTGATTTTAAATATATAAGTTTCATCAAATTTAGTCTTACTCATCAAAAGTTACGAGTCTGAGAAAATTTGCCTTGTTTTGGAAAATAGGGGTAAACACCCCCTAAAAGTCATACAATCTTAACAAAAATCACACCTTCGTATTCAGCGTATCAGAGAACCCTACTGTAGAAGTTTCAAGCTCTTATCTACAAAAATGTTGAATTTCGTATTTTTTGCTTGAAGACCGATCACGGGTGCGTGTTTATTTGTTTGTTTTTTGTTTATTTGTTTTTTTTCCAGGGGTGATCGTATCGACCAAACGGTCCTAGAATATTGCAGGAGGGCTCATTCTAACAGAAATTAAAAGTTATAGTGCCTTTTTTAAGTAACCAAAAAATTGGAGGGCACTTAGGCCCCCTTCCGCGCTCATTTTTCCCAAAGTCAACAGATCAAAATTTTGAGATAGCCATTTTGTTCATCATAGTCGAAAAACATAATAACTATGTCTTTGGGGCTCACTTACTCCCCTACAGTCCCAAGGGAGGGGGCTGCAAGTTACAAACTTTGACCAGCGTTTACATACCGTAATGATTATTTGGAAGTGTACAGACCTTTTCAGGATGATTTTTTGGTTGGGGGGGTGAGGGGAGGGGGATAAATGGGAGGATCTTCTCGTGGAGGAATTTTTCATGGGGAAAGAGAAATTCCATGAAGGGGGCGCAGGATTTTCTACCATTATTTTGAAAAAAACAATGAAAAAATAAATATTAAAAAGTTTTTTCAACTGAAAGTAAGGACCAGCATTAAAACTTAAAACAAACAGAGATTATTACGCATATGGGGGGTCCATCTCTTCCTAAATAGCTCGCTCTTTACGCTAAAGCATTTTTTTTTGTAATTTCAACTATTTATTCTACAGCCTTTGTGATTCAGGGGTCAATCTTAAAGAATTGGGACAAAATTAAAGTTTCAGTGTAAAGTGTGAGGTATTAACGAGGGGGGAAACCCCCTCATATACATAATAAAAATATACGAATGTAGAAGTTCGTTACCTAAGTTAATTTGTAAGTTATGTATATTTTTTACTAATAAAAACGTTGTTAAAAATTAAAAATTCTAGTTGCCTTTTTAAGTCACCGAAAAATTGGAGGGCAACTGATCATAATCAAGACTAATCAAACTAATAAAATCTGATCAAAACTAAGAGAAAGCCATTTAGCAAAAAAAATTAATACGCAAATTTTTTTTAATTATTCCTTTGCGGAGAGCCAAAATGCAACATGCAATAATTCAAAAACGTTCAGAAATTAAATTTAAAAAAAAAAAAACAAGTTTTTTTTAACTGAAAGTAAGGAGAGACATTAAAACTTAAAACGAACGGAAATTAATCCGTGCATGAAAGGGGTTGTTCCTCCCTCAAGGTCCCGCTCTTTACGCTAAAGTTATTTACTGTTTAATAAAGTATCATTGAGAGAAAGAGTAAAACTTTAGCGTAAAGAGCGAGACGTTGAGGAAGAAACGGCCCCTTTCATACACGGAGTAATTTCTGTTCGTTTTAATTTTTAATGTCGCTCCTTACTTTCAGTAAAAAAAACTTGTTTTTTTATTTAATCAATAAAAAACAAGATTTTTCATCTGAAAGTATGAAGCAACATTAACACTTAAAACGAATAGAAATGTTACTTTCTGTTGCTTAATGTTGTTCCTTGTTTTTACTTGAAAAAAACTAGTTTTTTAAATTTATTTTTGACTGTTTTCCTATCATGCCAGGAAATCTCCTTATTGTAAAGTCCACCCTGAAAAATTTCCTCCAGAAACGTTCCTTCCCACGGGAAATTCTGCCCGTAGAGAAGATCTTCCCCTCCCCTTCATAAAGTTTTCCAGAAATATTTTTGGCACATTTTCGTATAACAAATATAAATATAAACAAAGAGCAAGAGCATATTATACATCTTTAAAACCACTAGATGTTTTTACTCCCTTTTGAAAAAGCTCTCTCTTGATCTTTTGGAACAATTGGTTTGATGAAATCACCCCCCTATAAAAAAAGGAAATAAGAACAATAGACTCATATTCGTGATCTTTTTTCAGGCAAAAAAGTATAAATTCCACATTTTCAAACAGTTCGTGGTAACGAACTGTAGTAAGGAGCGACCTGGGTCAATAGTAACCAAAACTCAAAAAAATTTTGATATCAGTAGCTACATCAAAAGAATTGCATATTAATGCTGACTTCAAATATATAAGTTTCATCAAGTTTAGTCTTACCCATCAAAAGTTACGAGCCTGAGAATATTTGCCTTATTTTAGAAAATAGGGGGAAACACCCCCTAAAAGTCATAGAATCTTAACGAAAATTACACCATCAGATTCAGCGTATCAGATAACCCTACTATAAGGTTTCAAGCTCCTATCTACAGAAATGTGGAATTTTGTATTTTTTTGCCAGAAGGCAGATCACGGATGCGTGTTTATTTGTTTTTTTGTTTTTTGTTTTTTTTTTTTCCAGGGGTGATCGTATCAACCCAGTAGTCCTAGAATGTTACGAGAGGGCTCCTTCTAACGGAAATAAAAAGTTCTAGTGCCCTTTTTAAGTGACCAAAAAAATTGGAGGGCACCTAGGCCCCTCCCACGCTAATTATTTCCCAAAGTCAACGGATCGAAATTCTGAGATAGCCATTTTATTCAGCGTAGTCAAAACACCTTATAACTATGTCTTTGGAGACGACTTACTCCTCCACAGTCCCCGTGGGAGGGGCTACAAGTTACAAACTTTGACCAATCTTACAGTTCGTGGTAACGAACTGTAGTAAGGAGCGATCCGGCTCAATAGTAACCAAAACTCTAAAAAATTGAATTTTTTGCGATTTAGAAAAGTGACAAAAAAGATTGGAGGGCAACCTGCCCCCTGCCCCTTTTTTCCCAAAGTCGACGGGTCAAAATTTTGAGACAGCCATTTTGCTCATTATAGTTGAACGGTCCAATAACTATACCTTTGGAAATAACACGACCCCCCCCCCACACAGCACCAGGGGAAATGTCTTTTGGTCATAAAATTTACTATCAGTCCTTACCTTCAGGTAATTTTTTTTTTTTTTATTGAATAAAGCTAAGATTCCACCAAGTGCATTAGTGCTAATACCTTAATATTCCATAAGAAGTATGGAGTATTTCTCATCTGATTTTTTTATCTGTTTCACATTATTTGCCCTAGGCTCGCTATTTTTTAAGTATTTGGCGTACCTTGCACAGTTCTTACAGAATCGTATAAAGTGTTTACTTATGTTCGCCTTGAAAATTTTTATTCTTGCACCGAATCGAAACCTGTCAGTAACATAATTTGATAATAATTTTACTTTAAAGAAAATTTTAGTTTGCCATTATTTAGATCTTTAGCAAGTTTCAAAATGTAAAATCAAACAGTTCGTGGTAACGAACAGTAGTAAGGAGCGACCCGGCTCAATAGAAACCAAAACTCTAAAAAATTGAATTTTGATATCAATAGCTACATCAAAAGAATCGCATTTGAATGCTGATTTTAAATATATAAGTTTCATCAAGTTTAGTCTTAGCCATCAAAAGTTACGAGCCTGAGAAAATTTGCCTTATTTAGGAAAATAGGGGGTAACACCCCCTAAAATTCGTAGGATCTTAACGACAATGACACCATCAGATTCAGAGTATCAGAGAACCCTACTGTAGAAGTTTCAAGCTCCTATCTACAGAAATGTGGAATTTTGTGTTTTTTGCCAGAAGACAAATCACGGGTGCGTGTTTATTTGTTTGTTGTTTTGTTTTTTTGTTTTTTTTTCCCCAGGGGTCATCGTATCGACCAAGTGGTCCTAGAATGTCGCATGAGGGCTCATTCTAACGGAAATGAAAAGTTCTAGTGCCCTTTTTAAGTGACCAATAAAAACTGGAGGGCATTTAGGCCCCTCCCACGCTCATTTTTTCCCCAAAGTCAACGGATCAAAATTTTGAGATAGCCATTTTGTTTAACATAGTCGAAAATCATAATAACTATGTTTTTGGGGATGACTTACTCCTCCACAGTCCCTGGGGGAGGGGTTGCAAGTTACAAACTTCAACAAGTGTTTACATATAATAATGGTTATTGGGAAGTGTACAGACGTTTTCAGGGGGATTTTTTTGGTTTTGGGGGTAGGGTTGAGGGAGGGGACTATGTGGGAAAATCTTTCCTTGGAGAAATATGCCATGGGGGAAAAAATGCAATGAAAAGGTCGCAGGACGAATCTGGTCACGTTAGAAAAAAACTTCAATTTAAGAGCTTAATATACAATGCTGGGTGTTCGGAGCCTCTATATTATGGAGTATAATTTGAAAATAACACAACTATACGAGCGATAAAACATATATACCACAGCCGTAACTCAACTAACGAAAGAACTGCGAAGAGATAACACAACTATAAAGCGAAAACAGGTGAAAACTAACGGGAAAATAAACGAACTAAGAGGTGGAAGGGGCCCAGAGAAAAAATATAATCCTTTTTCAATTTTGAGCCAAACTTCCGCAAAGGAGTAATAATGTCAGAAGCCCCGAAATACCGAATTATTTTCTTTTCAAACAGTTCGTGGTAAGGAACTGTAGTAAGGGGCGACCCGGCTCAATAGTAAACGAAATTTTGATGCTAAAAGATACATAAAAAGAATCTAATTTTTACGCTGATTCTAAATATATAAGTTTCAATGAATTTAATCTTTGTCATCAAAAGTTACGAGCCTGAGAAAATTTGCCCTATTTTGGAAAAAAGGGGGAAACATTCCCTAAAAGTCATAGAATCTTAACAAAAATCACACTATCGCATTCGGTATATCAGAGAACTCTATAGCAAAAATTTCAAGCTCCTATCTAAAAAATGTGGAATTTTGTAGTTTTTGCCAGAAGACAATAAATCACAGGTGCGTGTTTATTTGTTTGTTTGTTTTTTTTTTGTTTTTTTTCCCAGGGGTCATCTTATCGACCAAGTGGTCCTAGAATGTCGCGAGAGGGCTCATTCTAACGGAAATGATAAGTTCTAGTGCCCTTTTTAAGTGACCAAAAAATCGGAGGGCAAATAGGCCCCCTCCCATGCTCATTTTTTTTTCAAAAGTCAACAGATTAAAATTTTAAAATAGCCATTTTGTTCAGCATAGTCGAAAACCATAATAACTATGTCTTTGGGAATGACTTACTCCCCCACAATCCCTGAGGGAGGGGCTGCAAGTTAAAAACTTTGACCAGTGTTTACATATAGTAATGGTTATTGGGAAGTGCACAGACGTTTTCATGGGGATTTTTTGGTTTGGGGGGTGGGGTTATTGGGAGAGGGTTTTGTGGGAGGATCTTTCCTTTGAGGAATATGTCATGGGGGAAGAAAAATTCAATGAAAAGAGCGCAGGATTTTCTAGCATTACTATAAAAAAAAACAATGAAAAAAAAACATGAAAACGTTTTTTCAAATGAAAGTAAGGAATAACGAATAACGAATGTAGTAAGGAGCGATCCGGCTCAATAGTAACCAAAACTCTAAAAAATTGAATTTTGATATCAATAGCTACATCAAAAGAATCGCATTTTAATGCTGATTTTAAATATATAGGTTTCATCAAGTTTAGTCTTAGCCGTCAAAATTTACGAGCCTGAGAAAATTTGCCTTATTTAAGAAAATAGGGGGAAACACCCCCTAAAAGTCGTAGGATCTTAACGAAAATGACACCATCAGATTCAGCGTATCAGAGAACCCTACTGTAGAAGTTTCAAGCTCCTATCTACAAAAATGTGGAATTTCGTATTTTTTGCCAGAAGACAGATCACGGGTGCGTGTTTATTTGTTTTTTTTTTTTTTTTTTTTTTTTTCCCAGGGGTCATCGTATCGACCAAGTGGTCTAGAATGTCACAAGAGGGCTCATTCTAACGTAAATGAAAAGTTCTAGTGCCCTTTTTAAGTGATCAAAAAAATTGGAGGGCATCTAGGCCCCTCCCACGCTAATTTTTTTCCCAAAGTCAACAGATCAAAATTTTGAGATAGCCATTTTGCTTAGCATAGTCGAAAATCATAATAACTATGTTTTTGGGGATGACTTACTCCCCACAGTCCCTGGGGGAGGGGTTGCAAGTTACAAACTTCAACCAGTGTTTACGTATAATAATGGTTATTGGGAAGTGTACAGACGTTTTCAGGGGGATTTTTTTGGTTTTGCGGGTAGGGTTGAGGGAGGGGGCTATGTGGGAGGATCTTTCCTTGGAGAAATATGCCATGGGGGAAAAAATTCAATGAAAAGGTCGCAGGACGAAGCTGGTCACGTTAGAAAAAAACGTCAAATTAAAAGCTTAATATACAATGCTGGTGTTCGGAGCCTCTCTATTATGGAGTATAATTTGAAAATAACACAACTATACGAGCGATAAAACATATATACCACAGCCATAACTCAACTAACGAAAGAACTGCTAAGAGATAACACAACTATAAAGCGAAAACAGGTGAAAACTAACGGGAAAATAAACAAACTAAGAGGTGGAAGGGGCCCAGAGAAAAAATATAATCCTTTTTCAATTTTGAGCCTAACTTCCGCAAAGGAGTAATAATGTCAGAAGCCCCGAAATACCGAATTATTTTCTTTTCAAACAGTTCGTGGTAAGGAACTGTAGTAAGGGGCGACCCGGCTCAATAGTAAACGAAACTCTAAAAAACGGAATTTTGATGCTAAAAGATACATCAAAAGAATCGAATTTTTACGCTGATTCTAAATATATAAGTTTCAATTAATTTAGTCTTTGTCATCAAAAGTTACGAGCCTGAGAAAATTTGCCCTATTTTGGAAAAAGGGGGGAAACATCCCCTAAAAGTCATAGAATCTTAACGAAAATCACACTATCGCATTCGGTATATCAGAGAACTCTATAGCAAAAATTTCAAGCTCCTATCTAAAAAATGTGGAATTTTGTATTTGTTGCCAGAAGACAAATCACGGGTGCGTGTTTATTTGTTTGTTTGTTGTTTTCTTGTTTTTTTTCCCAGGGGTCATCTTATCGACCAAGTGGTCCTAGAATGTCTTGAGAGGGCTCATTCTAACGGAAATGAAAAGTTCTAGTGCCCTTTTTAAGTGACCAAAAAATTGGAAGGTAAATAGGCCCCCTCCCATGCTCATTTTTTTCCAAAAGTCAACAGATTAAAATTTTAAGATAGCCATTTTGTTCAGCATAGTCGAAAACCATAATAACTATGTCTTTGGGAATGACTTACTCCCCCACAATCCCTGAGGGAGGGGCTGCAAGTTACAAACTTTGACCAGTGTTTACATATAGTAATGGTTATTGGGAAGTGTACATACGTTTTCATGGGGATTTTTTGGTTTGGGGGTGGGGTTGATGGGAGAGGGCTTTGTGGGAGGATCTTTCCTTTGAGGAATATGTCATGGGGGAAGAAAAAATTCAATGAAAAGGGCGCAGGATTTTCTAGCATTACTATAAAAAAAACAATGAAAAAAAATTTATGAAAACGTTTTTTTCAAATGAAAGTAAGGAATAGCATAGAAATTTAAAACGAACAGAGATTATTACGCATATGAGGGGCTCTAAAAATACTTTAGCATAAAGAGCGAGGTATTTAGGAGGAGATAAATACCTCGCTCTTTATG
This sequence comes from Artemia franciscana, assembly GCF_032884065.1. Taxonomy (NCBI): domain Eukaryota; kingdom Metazoa; phylum Arthropoda; class Branchiopoda; order Anostraca; family Artemiidae; genus Artemia; species Artemia franciscana. The sequence continues at coordinate 8,360,703 of NC_088864.1, forward strand.
CTAAAATATTTTTAGTGATTTCAACTATTTATTCTACGGCCTTTTTGATTCATGGGTCATTCTTAAGGAATTGGGACAAAACTTTTGATTTAGTGTAAAGAGCGAGGTATTAACGAGGGTACAAACCCCCTCGTACACATAATAAAAATATAAGAATATAAAAGTTTGTTATGTAAGTTAATTCTTAAGTTACGTATATTTTTTACTAATAAAAACGTTCGTTGAATATTAAAAGTTTTAGTAGCCTTTTTAAGTAACCGAAAAATTGGAGGGCAGCTGGGCCTTCTTCCCCACCCCTTATTTCTCAAAATCGTCTGATCATAACTAAGAGAAAGCCATTTAGCCAAAAAAAAATTAATATACTAATTTCATTTCAATGATTTATGTGCGGAGAGCCAAAATCAAACATGCATTAATTCAAAAACGTTCAGAAATTAAATAAAAAAAACTAGTTTTTTTAACTGAAAGTAAGGAGCGACATTAAAACTTAAAACGAACAGAAATTACTCCGTATATGAAATGGGTTGTCCCCTCCGCAGTCCCACGCTGTTTACGCTAAAGTTTTTAATTGTTTTAAAAAGTAGAATTGTGGCAAAGAGTCAAACTTTAGCGTAAAGAGCGAGGGATTGCGAAGGGGGACAATCCATTTCATATACGGAGTAATTTCTGTTCGTTTTAAGTTTTAATGTCGCTCCTTACTTTCAGTTAAAAAAATTAGTTTTTTTTATTTAATGAAAGTAAGGAATAGCATTGAAATTTAAAACGAACAGAGATTATTACGCATATGAGGGGTTCTAAAAATACTTTAGCATAAAGAGCGATGTATTTAGGAGGAGATAAATACCTCGCTCTTTATGCTAAAATATGTTTAGTGATTTCAACTATTTATTCTACGGCCTTTCTGGCCGTAGAATAAATAGTTTTATTCTATTTTAGATTTTTATTCTTTTTTTTTATTCTCAGGGTCATTCTTAAAGAATTGGGACAAAACTTACGATTTAGTGTAAAGAGCGAGGTATTAACGAGGGTACAAACCCCCTCGTACACATAATAAAAATATAAGAATATAAAAGTTTGTTACGTAAGTTAATTCTTAAGTTACGTGTATTTTTTACTAATAAAAACGTTCGTTGAATATTAAAAGTTCTAGTAGCCTTTTTAAGTAACCGAAAAATTGGAGGGCAGCTAGGCCTCCTTCCCCACCCCTTATTTCTCAAAATCGTCTGATCAAAACTAAGAGAAAGCCATTTAGCCAAAAAGAAATTAATATACTAATTTCATTTCAATAATTTATGTGCGGAGAGCCAAAATCAAATTTCATTTCAATAATTCAGCCAAAATCAAATTTCATTTCAATAATTTATGTGCTGAGAGCCAAAATCAAACATACATTAATTCAAAAACGTTCAGAAATTAAATTAAAAAAACTAGTTTTTTTAACTGAAAGTAAGGAGCGACATTAAAACTTAAAACGAACAGAAATTACTCCGTATATGAAATGGGTTGTCCCCTCCGCAGTCCCACGCTCTTTACGCTAAAGTTTTCAATTGTTTTAAAAAGTAGAATTGTGGCAAAGAGTCAAACTTTAGCGTAAAGAGCGTGGGACTGCGGAGGGGACAACCCATTTCATATACGGAGTAATTTCTGTTCGTTTTAAGTTTTAATGTCGCTCCTTACTTTCAGTTAAAAAAACTAGTTTTTTTTATTTAATGCTTACATATAGTAATGGTTATTGAGAAGTGTACAGGCGTTTTCAGGAGGATTTTTTGGTTGGGGCGAGGGGTTGAAAAGAGGGGGATATTCTGGGGGAGATTTCCATCGAGGAATTTGTCATGGGTAAGAAAATTTCCATGAAGGGAGTGCAGGATTTACTAGCATTACTTAAAAAAAGGAATGAAAAAATAAATAATAAAAAGTTTTTTTCAGCTGGAAGTAAGGAGCAGCATTAAAACTTAAAATGAACAGAAATTATTACCCATATGAGGGGCTCACCTCCTCCTAATACCTCTCTCTTTACGCTAAAGTATTTTTAGTAATGTCAACTATTTATTCTACGGCTTTTGTGATTCAGGGGTCATTCTTAATGAATTTGGACAAAATTATATCTTTTACTAATAAAAAAATTCGTAAAAAAATTAAAAGTTGTGTTGCCTTTTTAACTAACCAAAAAATTGGAGGGCAACTACGGTTCCTCCCCCGCTCTTTCTTTTTATCAAAATCATTCGATCAAAATTATGAGAAAGCCATTTAGCCAAAAAAAAAAAAATATGCAAATTTCGTTTCAATTACTCCTCTGCTGAGAGCCAAAGTCAAAACATGCATTGATTCAAAAACGTTCAGAAATTAAATTAAAAAAAAACAAGTTTTTTCAACTGAAAGTAAGGAGCGACATTAAAACTTAAAACGAACAGAAATTACTTCGTATATGAAAGGGGCTGCTTCCTCATCAACGCCCCGGTCCTTAGGCTAAAGTTTTTTACTGTTTTAAAAAGAGGAGTTGAGAGAAAAGTCAAACTTTAGTGTAAAGAGCGGGGCGTTGATGAGGAATCAGCCCCTTTCATATACGAAGTAATTTCTGTTCGTTTTAAGCTTTAATGTCGCTCCTTACTTTCAGTTGAAAAACTTGTTTTTTTCATTTAATTGTAGATAGGAGCTTAAAACTTCTACAGCAAGGCTTTCTGATATGTATGAATCTGATGGCGTGCTTTTTATTTATATTAAATAAAAAAAGGGTTTTTAAATGAAAGCAAGGAGCAACATTAAAACTTAAAACGAACAGAAATTACTCTGTATATGGAAGGGGCGTTTCCTCCACAATGCCCCGCTCTTTACGTTTACTCTATTTTAGTTCCTCTGAACTCCATTTTCAAAACAGTAAGAAACTGAGAAACAGTAAACAGAAAACAGTAAGAAAAAAGGAGATTTTCCTTGCTGGGATTTTTTTTTGGGGGGGGGGTACGAAAAAACTAAAAAAGCATAAAAAATTTGTTTTATATGCATTTTATTACGTTTATACGAGTCGGACAGATATTTCAGGAGGTTAGTCAAACCCCCTTTTAGGTTAGGAAAATTTGTCTGCGTGCTATTAACAACACAACGATTATAAATAATAATACAACGCACTGACGTCTTAACTCAGTTTCTTAATTATTTCAGTTTCAGTTATTCTCAGTATCTCAGTTTATCAGTGGCCAGTTTTCTGTGGCAATCCATCGAATGCAGACATAATTACCATTGTTCTTATGAACAGTAAATTTGCTTGATTTTAGGCTCTTCGTTCTGAAAGGCTATTCTGACAATACGGATCAGGACCATATCAAGAAAGGGGCTACCAGCTTTGAACCCTCCGCCCCCTAAATATTTGTCTGACTCGTAAATGGGCCGTAAAAATGCAGATAAAAATACTGCCTTTTTTTCGTAAAAAAATATTGCTTTGAAAAAAAATCGAGACCAAAAAAATTGAGACCAAAAGACCAAAAAAATTGGTCTTAAGAGTGCAAGCAAAAACCCTTACCCCTCGACAAATTTTTTTTCGGTAAACATCACTTAAAAAAGATTTATTTTGGTAACCCCACCCCACCCCAAAGAAAAATTCCAGATACCTGGTACTGATGACTTCCCATTAAGCTCAGTTTGATTGTTCATGAGGCTATTAAAGGGTGTTAATCCTAACCCTTAGCTATTGTTGAAACCAGGCTATGTGAATTTTGCATTTAGTATTGTTTGCGTACTTTTATAGAGCAATGTAGTTGCATTAAAGCCGTTCTTTCGTAACTAATTACCATATAGTAGCGTGCATTTAATCAGATGATCTAAGTCTCAACCATTCTTCTTCCAATATCAACGATCATACAATGGTTTGAAGTCCGTATCATTGAACGGTTGATAATATCAACATAAGTCTGCAAGACTCTTGATGGATCAATTATGTCCTCTATTTCTTGCTAAACTAGTTCCAGAGCACTTAACAGCAACATATGTTTTTTTTTTTCAAGTATATCTTTAAACAAGAATAGGTAAAAAAAAAGAACATAATTTGAGCATTTTGATATCCTGAAAAGGCATAATTAGTTGTTTCCGACCTTTCTCTGATTGCTCACACAAATGTAAAGCCTTGAGCAGGTTACAAACCTTGTTTTGCGTTTTGCGCAACAATTTTTAAGGTTATGCCTACAGCTCTTTACTATAGATTCACTTTTAAGACACTTGGCTTCTGTCAAGTATCTTTTGCTTGCTCAGATGAAAATAATTAAGTAATTACAAAATCAATTTCCTCGTAATCAAACAGTTCGGTGTAGCGAACTATAGAAGGAGCGACCCGGCTCAATAGTAAACGAAACTCTAAAAAACGGAATTTTGATACTAAAAGATACATCAAAAGATGTATCTTGTATTGATTTTAAATATATAAGTTTCATCAAATTTAGTCTTTGTTGTCAAAAGTTAAAAGCCTGAGAAAATTTGCCTTATTTTGGAAAATACGGGAAACACCCCCTAAAAGTCATAGAATCTTAACGATCGCTTGTGTGAATTAATCTTAATTCACACCATCGCATTTAGCGTATACGAGAACTCTACTGTAAAAGTTTCAAGCCCCTGTCTACAAAAATGTGGAACTTCGTATTTTTTGCCGGAAGACCGATCACGGGTGCGTCTTTATTTTATCTTTTTTTCCGGGTGTCATCTTATCGACCGAGTACTCCTAGAATGTCGCAAGAGGGCTCATTCTATTGAAAAGTTCTAGCGCCCTTTTTAAGTGACTAAAAAAACTGGAGGGCACCTAGGCCCCCTCCCACGCTCATTTTTCCCAGAGTCACTGGATAAAAATTTTGATATAGCCATTTTGCTCAGCATCGTCGAAAACCATAATAACAGTGTATTTGGGATGACTTACTCCCCCACAGGCCCCAGAGGAGGGATTACAAATTACAAACTTTGACCAGTGTTTACATACAGTAATGGTTATTGGGAAGAATACAGACGATTATTTTGGTTGGGGTGGGGCAGAGGAGTGGGGGCTATTTGGGAGGATCCTTCCTCCCATATGTCATGGGGGAAGAGAAATTCAATGAAGGGGGTGCAGGATTTACTTGCATTATCATGAAAATAAATATGAAAAAGTTTTTTTCAACTGAAAGTAAGGAACAGCACTAAAACTTAAAACGAACAGAGATTATTACACATATGAGGGGTTCATCTCCCCCTAAATACCTCGCTCTTTACGCTAAAGTATTCTTTAGTAATTTCAACTATTTATTTTACAGCCTTTCTGTTCAGGGGTCATTCTTAAAGAGTTGGGACAAAATTTAGGCTTTAGTGTATAGAGTCAGGTATTAACGAGGGGACAAACCCCCTCATATACATAATAACAATTTAAGAAAATAAAATTTCGTTACGTAAGTTAATTCTTAAGTTACATATATTTTTTACTAATAAAAACGTTCGTTAAAAATTAAAAGTTTTAGTTGTCTTTTCAAGTAAGCAAAAAAAAGGAGGGCAACTAGGCCTCCTCCCCCACCCCTTTTTTCTCAAAATCGTCTGATCAAACCTAAGAGAAAGCCATTTCGTCAAAAAAAAGAATTAATATGCAAATTTCATTTTAATAATTTACGTGCGGAGAGCTATAATCAAACATGCATTAATTCAAAAACGTTCACAAATTAAATAAAAAGAAAACTAGTTTTTTTAACTTAAAGTAAGGAGCGACATTAAAACTTAAAACGAACAGAAATTACTCCATGTATGAAAGGGGCTGTTCCCTTCTCAACTTCCCGCTCCTTACGCTAATTAAATAAAAAAACTAGTTTTTTTAAACTGAAAGTAAGGAGCGATATTAAAACTTAAAACGGACAGAAATTACTCCGTATATGAAATGGGTTGTCCCCTCCGCAATCCCTTGCTCTTTACGCCAAAGTTTTTAATTGTTTTAAAAAGTAGAATTGTGACAAAGAATCAAACTTTAGCGTAAAGAGCAAGGGATTGTGGAGGGGACAACCCATTTCATATACGGAGTAATTTCTGTCCGTTTTAAGTTTTAATATCGCTCCTTACTTTCAGTTTAAAAAACTAGTTTTTCTTATTTAATTTCTGAACGTTTTTGAATTAATGCATTTTTGATTTTAGCTCTCCGCACATTAATTAGTAAAATGAAATTTGCATATTAATTTTTTTTTTGGCTAAACGGCTTTCTCTAGTTTTGATCAGACGATTTTGAGAAATAAGGGGTGGGGAAGGAGGCCTAGTTGCCCTCAAATTTTTCGGTTACTTAAAAAGGCAACTAGAACTTTTAATTTTTAACGAAAGTTTTTATTAGTAAAAAATATACGTAACTAAGAATTAACTTACGTAACAAACTTTCATAATCTTATATTTTTATTATGTATACGAGGGGGTTTGTACCCTCGCTAATACCTCGCCTTTTACACTAAATCTTAAGTTTTGTCCCAATTCTTTAAGAATGACCCCTGAATCAGAAAGGCCGTGGAATAAGTAGTTGAAATTACTAAAAACACTTAGCATAAAGAGCAAGGTATTTATTTCCTCCTAAATACCTCGCTCTTTATGCTAAAGTATTTTTAGAACCCCTCATATGCGTAATAATCTCTGTTAGTTTTAAGTTTTAATGCTACTCTTTACTTTCAGTTGAAAAACTTTTTCGTGCTTATATTTTCATTGTTTTTTTTATTATAGTAATGCTAGAAAATCCCGCGCCCTTTTCATTGAATTTCTCTTCCCCCATGACATGTTCCTCCAAGAGAAGATCCTCTCACATAGCCTCCTCCCCTCAACCCCAGCCCAAACCAAAAAAATCCCCCTGAAAACGTCTGTACGCTTCCCAATAACCATTACTGTATGTAAACACTGGTCAAAGTTTGTAACTTGCAGCCCCTCCCCCAGGGACTGTGGGGGAGTAAGTCATCCCCAAAGACTTATTTATTATGGTTTTCGACTATGCGGAACAAAATAGCTATCTCAAAATTTTGATCTGTTGACTTTGGGAAAAAATGAGCGTGGGAGGGGGCCTAGGTGCCCTCCAATTTTTTTGGTCACTTAAAAAGGGCACTAGAACTTTTCATGTCCATTGGAATGAGCCCTCTTGCGACATTCTAGGATCACTTGGTCGATACGATGACCCCTGGAAAAAAAAACAAACAAAAAAAAAAAAAAAAATAAACACGCACCCGTGATCTGTCTTCTGGCAAAAAATACGAAATTCCACATTTTTGTAGATAGGAGCTTGAAATTTTTGCTATAGGGTTCTCTTATACGCTGAACACAATGGTGTGATTTTCGTTAAGATTCTATAACTTTTAAGGGGTGTTTCCCCCTATTTTCCAAAATAAGGCAAATTTCCTCAGGCTCGTAACTTTTGATAACAAAGATTAAATTTGATGAAACTTATATATCTAGAATCAGCATAAAAATTCGATTCTTTTGATGTATCTTTTAGCATCAAAATTCCGTTTTTTAGAGTTTCGTTTACTATTGAGCCGGGTCGCTCCTTACTACAGTACTTACGGGTCGCTCACTTACTACAGTTCGTTACCACGAACTGTTTGAAAAGAGTTAAAAAGATAGTTTTTTTTTATTTAATTCCATCATAGTTCCAGCAGTAGCTGCAAACTAGCCAATAATGAGCCTTGGCTCATAGCAGGTACACGTGTAGGAACTTTTATGAGAGGAGGGAAGGAGGGAAATAATATTTTTTGGGGGTGATTTGAAAAGAAGTGCCCAGGAACTTGAGAAAATTATAATTTCGAAGGTCACGAGCCCCGGAATCCATCCTGCGTACGTCCCTGTTTCATAGTAGTCGAAAATTTCAAACTGCGTGTTCAAATGCACTGTTTAAACCGAAAAGAAATAATCTGCGCTAGTGAAGAAAACTCTTTATCTAGTTCATTTTAACCAAGTCAGTTACATTGAATCCTACTATTTTTTTCTATTTTGCGAGGACTTGGTTCCACATCTTACAATGAGCAATTTTTTTAAGTTTTTTTGGTTCTTAGTCAACTTTCAAGCCGGGATTATAATTTCTAAATGATTAAGAAAAATAAATACTGCCAATCAGTTTGTGGCATAGATTAATTTGACATATATTATTTTTGAGTAGTATTCCTTTTCTGTTTCATAATATTAGAATTCTAAGTAAGGAAAATAGCTTGTTGGCAATAAAATCTATCCGATAAAACAAAAATGATAATTTAGGTGGTGAAAGAAAAGAGTTGACGCTCTTAAATGAGGGCAACCCTTTTCCTTAAGGGGAAACAACACCATATTTGCATGAAATATTTGAAAATGAACAGAAATGGTAAAGTCGCTATTTACTCACATTTATAAAAATTGTCCTTAGGTAATTCAGTTTGACAGTAAGTTCAGTTTTTATTTTAGAAAACAAACATTCATTTAAGAGTAAGTCTACCTTCATATTGGTAAGAACATTAGAAATAAGTGGAAGAGATAAATGCCATTGTAAAAATTGTTTTCCTCTTAAAACAGTTGTTTTGACTCTGTGGGCTTATTCCCCTGTCTAAATTATGGAAATAAAGGCGTTACTTGTATTCAAAAATTTTACAATACGCATATTTAATGTTTAGAAAATCGGTAAAACGTTGCCGCATAGAAAGATAATCCGTTCAAGAAAGTCACCATCAAAAAGATTTTTACAGCAACAGAAAACTTACCAGATAAATTTATCACCTTCTTTCCTTTGGTATCTTGCGAACTCCAAATGACATAATCAGAGAAACCATTTGCGGTAAACTTGGGGGACATTGTTGTTCCGCAACCTTTAAGAAATATGCGACAAAGTTCTTGGGAATTTTGTAAAAAAAAAAAATGGACTGTTTCAGATTATAGCTAAACTCACTCTACCTGTAGAGCTCTGACCCTTTAAAGATATGCTTCGGCTATCTCTTTGAAGAGAGCAGGGTGAAGAACCTCCAAAATTTTTTGCAACTTCTAGCAAAATTTCATGTCTTAACTATTTGAAGCATTTTGTAATTTTATTCCAAATCTTTTAAATCTCGAGGTTTAGAGGCCACAGAGGCCGTAGGTATCTCCAAATGTCATATATTTGTGTAACAAAACTCTTATGTAGAATTGCGTCAAATTAAATCATCTTTATTTTATGACAAAGGAACAATCACTCCACAGTAATATCTTTGTTTTATCCAATTAAATGTAGGTCTACCCTTGGTCCAATAGTTTTTGTATTCAAGGGCAATTACCTTCGATTTGGCAGTCAGTTTGACTTTTAAGCCTAGAAAATATATGATTTGATACGCCTTTCTTGTATGGCCCGCTTAATGTGTCAGAGGTACTAAGTGATGCCTTGCCGTAGATAAGTCTAATTTTGAAACTTGGGGTTAGAAAAGCTACAGAAAGGCATTCAAGCCAATCTTAAAAATTGGACTTTATTCATTAGGACTTTATTCATGAATTTATCAAACAGTTCGTGGTAACCAACTGTAGTAAGGAGCGACTCGGCTCAGTAGTAAACAAAAGTCTAAAAATCGGAATTTTGATGCTAAAAGATACATCAAAAGAATCTATTTTTCATGCTGATTTTAAATATATAAGTTTCATCAAATTTAGTCTTTGTCATCAAAAGTTACGAGCCTGAGAAAATTTATCTTATTTTGGAAAATAGGAAAAAATACCCCGTAAAAGTCATAGAATCTTAACAAAAATAATACCATCACATTCAGCGTATCAGAAAACTCTATAGCAAAAATTTCAAGCTCCTATCTACAAAAATGTGGAATTTCGTATTTTTTGCCAGAAGACAGATCACGGGTGCGTGTTTATTTTTTTATTTTTTTTTCTTTTTTCTTTCTTTTTCCCAGGTTTCATCGTATCTGTCATGGGGGAAGAAAAACTCAATAAAAAGGGCGCAGGATTTTCTAGCATTACTATAAAGATAAAACAATGAAAAAATAAACATGAACAAGTTTTTTCAATAGAAAGTAAGGAGTAGCATTAAAACTTAAAACGAACAGAGATTATTAAGCATATGAGGGGTTCTAGAAATGCTTTAGCATAAAGAGCGAGGTATTTAAGAGGAGATAAATACAACACTCTTTATGCTAAATTCTGATTCAGTGGACATTCTTAAAGAATTGGGACAAAACTTAATATTTAGTATAAACAGCGAGGTAGTAACGAGGGGACAAACCCCCTAATATACATAATAAAAATATAAGAGTATAAAAGTTTGTTACGTAAGTTAATTCTTAAGTTATGTATATTTTTTACTAATAAAAACGTTCGTTAAAAATTAAAAGTGCTAGTTACCTTTTTAAGTAACCGAAAAATTGGAGGGCAACTACGCCTCCTTCCCCTCCCCTTATTTCTCAAAATCGTCTGGTCAAAATTAAGAGAAAGCCATTTAGCCAAAAAAAGAATTAGTATACAAATTTCATTTTAATAATTTATGTGCGGAGAGCCAAAATCAAACATGCATTAATTCAAGAACGTTCAGAAATTAAATAAAAAAAGCTAGTTTTTTTAACTGAAAGTAAGGAGCGACATTAAAATTTAAACGAACAGAAATTACTCCGTACATGAAATGGGTTTTCCCCTCCGCAATCCCTTGCTCTTTACGCTAAAGTTTGACTCTTTGCCACAATTCTAATTTTTAAAACAATTAAAAACTCTAGCGTAAAGAGCGAGGGATTGCGGAGGGGAAAACCCATTTTATATACGGAGTAATTTCTGTTCGTTTAAATTTTAATGTCGCTCCTTACTTTCAGTTAAAAAAAACTAATTTTTTTATTTTCGATCCAAGAGTGACCAAAGGTCTTATGTCTTGACACGGGCAGTGAACGGGGAATGCGTTATTCCATTTGCTGTCCTTTTATGTTTGCCAAGTTCAGGCAGTAATTGATATATTTTTTTAGGTATGTGTGACAAACTTTTTCAGGATTTTCAGAAGCTATTCTTGGTCCTCCTCCACTTTATACCCTCCCCCCACTTTTTAAGGGGGTGGATGTTTTTATGTACCTATTTCCAAGACATTTATTGTATACTTTACCAAGACACCCTAAACTTCGCTTACTCCCGCACCTTTATTTTGAATCCCATGAACCCTTCAGTCACGACATTCCGTCATGATTTATCAAATTGGATTTTCAGACCACAGTTGAAAAGCTAAGATGAAGTGGATTCGTCCAACAAGTAAGTCACTAATGTTCCGCAACCTGGCTTTAACACGACTAGCCCCTGCTCTGGGAAGTAACAAATTTAGCATCCTGTTTCAGGCGTGACCAACCCTTCCTTGACAAAGAAGTCAACACTAAGACCAAAGATAAAATTGTTTACTTAACACGTCCCTTGATCACGTGCTTGTAAACAACCTCGTATATCCTTTCCTGAACAAATTTGCTCGTCATTTAAGGATTATTGCAAGGGTATTTTAGAAATATGGAGAAACATCGAAAAGGCATTATCGGGGTTGACCATGATGGATTCAAATGGATGCATCTGTTTGCTTCTTGTCTCAACAAATCGACAGACTGAAAAATTGATACTGATAGCTTCACTTTGACTGGTTTTGACTCTATAGTGCTTTTCCGACAATTTCCGAACAACCAGACATTGATTTGATGTCTTTGATGTCATTGATGACATTGATTATTTTATAATATATAATATTTTAATTCAAGATATCTAATGAGCATTACCTAAATTTATTGGAATATATGCCCATGAAATTACAAAATCTCGACCAAGACTTTTTTTGATTATCATTGTTGTAACAATTGTTCCAATTATTATAATAATTTATTATGTAATAATATTAAAATAATTTTTCTAGTAATCAAAATGTAGCTTAATATGAAATATATTTCCTTGTTTTATTCCCAATTAGTATTTTCTAAAGATGATTTTGTGATGACGTTGATTTTGTGATGATTGCCTAACCTTTTAAAATAGCTTATTATTCTAATTAAACAGCCTTTGTGTGTTCAGGAGTCATTCTTAAATGATTGGAACGAAAAGTAAAACTTTAGCGTAAAGAGAGAGGTATTAAGG
>NC_088864.1:8372835-8402013 GCF_032884065.1 Artemia franciscana
AAACTTTTGAAATAGGAAAAGAGCCTTTAATCACATTCTTTACCATGTGCAATCATAAAATAGTCTAATATCTTCATTTTTTCAACATACCTAGCTATTATCCTCGAAAACTAAAACTTTTGACATAGGAAAAGAGCCTTTAATCACATTCGTTACCATTTGCAATTATAAAATAGTCTAATATCTTCATTTTTTCAACATACGTAGCTATTACCCTCGAAAACTAAAACTTTTGACATAGGAAAAGAGCCTTTAATCACATTCTTTACCATTTGCAATCATAAAATAGTCTAATATCTTCATTTTTCCAACATACGTAGCTATTACCCTCGAAAACTAAAACTTTTGACATAGGAAAAGAGCCTTTAATCTGAGTTCTGAGTTCTGAGTTCTTTATTTAACATTAAAATCCATAAACAAAAAAATTACTTCAAGACAATCTCCCCCATAAGGCTCCATGGCCGGGAAAGAACAGGGGAGAAAAAAATACCAACAACAAAAAATATAAACAAAAACCAAAAATTGAGTCGCCCACCTTAATAATCTCCAAAAAATGACAAGCTAGGCAGGGAGTAGCACATGATTTCACCAACTCAATTAAATATCCAACTCAATCCAGATACATCAACTCCAAGGGAAACCGGAATAAAAAATAAAGACAAAAAAAAACAAAAAAAAAAAAAATTATTTACTAGCTAGAAAATCTCTAACATAATTTTTGAACATACCAAACGAGTGGCAGCTTCGTACGAACTGTGTTCCAGATCCTGTTGCAAGCTGTCAGAGGGTTGAAGTCAGACCTCACTGACGGTGTGTGAAGAACCAGTAAATTGTTGGAACTGCGGATAGGATAAGTCGATTGATCAGAAACAAAAGATATATTATTACATAAGACAGCAGGAAGATGGCCGTGCAACTGTAAAAAAACGAAAGAAGAACAAGAAAGAAAATAGAGAGATTTCAAATCAAGCAAGGGTTTAAGTGAAAAACGGTTAGTTTCCTGAATAAGAGTCCTTGCTTTATCATAAAGTTTTGAAAGTGGCTTCAGAGACGAGGGAAAAGTTGACATCCAAATAACAGAACAATATGAAACATAAGACTGAACTAGGCTGCAGAACAAGAGTCTAAGAATCGACCCTGGAAATATGTATTTGAGCTTTCTAAGGATTCCAAGACTCCTGGAGACTTTCATTTTAATCAGGTCAATATGATACTTGAACGAAAGATTTTCGTCAAGCAAGATGCCTAGGAATCGAACGTAACGATCCTTAGGTCTACTTAGAGAACCTCTTGATACATTTATTTCATTTAAGTCAGGGCAAGCCTTTGAGACTCTGGAAAAAATGAGAAAACATGACTTTTCGACATTTAAGGCAAGATAATTTACATCAAACCACTGGATAACTCTTTCAAAAAGGGCTATCATCCTTGAACGAAGATCAGACTCAGTTCTACCAGTTGTGCCAAGAGTACTGTCATCAGCAAAAGCAATAAGTGTATCCGGTAAGGAAAAACTCTTGTCACAGCTAGTAACGGATACTGGTTGACAAAGACGACAGCAAATGGTAGGTTTTAAATTTTTAACCGCATTAATCAGGTCATTGACGTAGATTAAAAAGAGTATCGGCCCAATGACAGATCCTTGTGGAACACCAAACTCTATTCCAGAAGGATTAGAAAAGTCCGGATGAACCGAGATGACTCGACCAGATAAATATGATAGAAACCATGAATAAGCATTCCCTCTTATTCCAATATGGGACATTTTCAGAAGAAGAATCTTGTGTGTTAATGAGTCAAACGCTTTTCGAACATCAAGAAAAAGAGCAGCAGGTATCAAACCAGAGTCAAGAGCTGAATTTAAATAATTCAAGAGAGTTGCACATGCATGCTCAGTTGAATGTTTGGCCCTAAAACCAAACTGAAAATCATGAAAAAAGAGTTTAGAATTAAGAAAATCAAGAAGTCGAGAAAGCATAGCTTTTTCAAAAATTTTACTAAACACTGATAAAAGAGATATGGGACGATAATTTGCAGGATCATTCCTTGATCCACCTTTAAAAAGGATGATAACACGAGCACGCTTTAGAGCACTTGGGAAGACACCATTTTCAAAAGAAAGATTGACAAGTCTCCTGAGGGCACACACAATGACAGGAAGAATGAACTTGACAACCTTAGTCGGAATACGGTCTGGGCCAGAGGATGAAGAACCCCTCAAACAATTGACAATTCTGGCTATTTCAGCTTCAGAGACAGGTTCCAATGCCATTGATTTAGGACAAGGTAGTCCTAGATAAGACCCAAAATCAGGTAGAGAAGAAGAAGGACTTACAGAAGAGGCTGTAGTTTTGCCGATATTAGCAAAATAGGAAGTAAACGCATCTTGAACTTTTAGCTCACCCTCTACATTTTTCCCGTCAATCACGACACTTGAAGGGACAGAAGGAGGCAGAAAAGATGGCCTGATAACAGAATTGATTACTTGCCATGTCTTCCTAATGTCTTTACCGCACGCAGAGAATTTTCTATGATAAAATAACGATTTAGCCCTTCGGCAAAGCGAATTGTAAATTCTTCTATTAGCTTTGAAAAGTTGAAGCCGAGAATCACGCGAAAATGGCTTAGAGCAACAGTAAGCCTCCCAAAGATAATTTTTCTTCCTCCAACTTTTAAGAAGTCCAGGGGTCATCCAAGGATTCAAAGGGGTTGTTCTTTTCGATGCTGGATTCGACTGGGGTGCATTACATGTATCAAAGATAACTTCTTTCAAAGAATCATAAAACGAATTAAACAAAGAATCTATGTCAGATCCATTTTTAGAAATACTCCACGAACAACCTGCCAACCGTGACCTAAGAATATGCAAGCCCTGATCATTAAATTTTAAAGAGGAAAAACCAGCTTCTTGGCTCCTCCTTGGCAACGAATCGGAAAAATCATACATGGAAAAAACAGGAAAATGGTCTGAGATATCACTCATCAATATAGAATTTCGCACCAACGTCAAAGATGAAAAAATATTATCAAGCAAAGAAGCGGTAGTGTTAGTTATGCGAGTTGGAATGCATGCAGAAGGTAGTGTTCCACAAGCGAGCATTGTCGAAAGAAAATCCAAGGACGAGGATGACCTCCGGTCACACAAATTAAGGTTGAAGTCGCCCATAATTACAAGTTCACATGAATGAAGTTGGATTATTTCCAAGACCTCATCAAGAATCTGAAGGAAAGAGGGAACAGACCCACTAGGGGACCGGTATATATTACCAACAATCAAAGCTTTAGCTTGGGTTTTAATCTCAATAAATATGGATTCAAAAATTCCTTCTTCATTTCTTGACAGGTCATGTCTAACAGAGTACGGAAGACATTCTGAAACATAAGCAGCAAGGCCACCTTTAGCCATCCTACTTCAATTCAAATATTCCATCTTGTACCCAGGGATATGCAATAGAGATCCGTTTTTCGAATCAAGGAAAGTCTAACAAAGACCAATAAAATCAAGGTGGGCACTACGCACTATTTTTTTCAACTCATCAAACGAAGAGCAAAGACCCTGAACATTAAGCTGAAGTACAGAGAATCTACCATCTCGTTTGGATACTCGATCTAAATCAGATACGTATTTACTACTAACTGAAAAATGGGGATTTGATGGTGATTTGTTAGACTGACCTACTGAATTATTTATCAAACTAAGAAAATCAATTGGGTTATTTTGAAGATGAGATAGTCGCTCACCCAAGGAGGAGATGTCACCCAAACTAGAGTCAGACAAATAAAAAAAAAAATACAACTATGATCCATCATGCGCCACCCACCACCCAGCTTGGCATCTTCATAACAATGACATGTGGACAGCAACTAGGCAAACAGAACGATGAACTCATTTTTTGTGAAAAAAGAAACTGAAACAGAAAAAATAAAGGCCAAAAACAGAAAACTTGAATAAGAAAAAAACTTCTATACAAAATGAAAAACAACAAAAACATAACTAAATCTCCCAATCCAGGAGAAAAATTTATATATCATAACTTAAGAAAAAAAAAACAAAACAACAACAACTAACAAACATCAAACAAATAACTAAAAAAAAAAAATGAACAAATCACACATATTACTCATCACCTCCGACTATCACAGCGGGGGAGGGAACCACAGAGGTCGCATTACTAGATAGTTTAAAGGGATCACAACATGAGTCCTCTATTCGCAACCAAGTCTTACTCTTTGAAGACTTTTTCGCTTCAATCCATACACTAATCCCTTTCGTTATTACTCGGGTTTCAGCAACTCTAGTTGAAGTGTCAGATGACGTACGCAGATTATAGCCGAAAGATAGCAGTTCTTTTCTACGACGTGCCAATTCACGCGGGAGATCGGAAGTGATACTTTTTCCAGATCCCTTCAGCCTACCACAATTTTTCATAATAGCGTCTTTATCTGCTAAATTAGCCAAAGTCACGAAAACTGGCCCGGCTTTTAGTGTAGTCCTAGACGTTGCCCTAGTATTAGAGCCTGGTGGTTTATTTCCATTCAAACGATAGCACTTGACGAAGGGCATTGAATTTGCGTTACTGACTCCTAATTCAGAGAGAAACTCACGAGTAGCATTTTCTGAGTTACCACCTTGAACAGCTGGTATACCGTGAAGTAGAATATTCTGTCTTTTTGAAACAAGTTCAACTTGAAGACAAGACTTTTTTAGATTTACTACTTCGGTTTTGAGAACCGTATTTTCTTCTTTGAGTTCCAAATTCTCATTTCGCAAAGCCTCAATCCCCTTTTCCAGGATAAGAATCTTCGTCATAAGCTCAGTGTGTTTCTGATCAAAGTACGACTTCGTGAGAGACATCATAAAATTATTCAATAATCTCCCCTAGATTGGCTAATAACCAAATCAAAAATCCATTAAACAGAGACTTACTGGCAAGTGTTCAAACAATTCAAACAGAACAAATATCCTAAATAAGCAATAGCATCCACCAACGGCACTAGCTCTGAACGGAATGAATGCTGGCAAGCAACTGAATCACATTCTTTACCATGTGCAATCATAAAATAGTCTAATATCTTCATTTTTCCAACATACGTAGCTATTACCCTCGAAAACTTAAACTTTTGAAATATGAAAAGAGCCTTTAATCACATTCTTTACCATGTGCAATCATAAAATAGTCTAATATCTTCATTTTTCCAACATACGTAGCTATTACCCTCGAAAACTAAAACTTTTGAAATAGGAAAAGAGCCTTTAATCACATTCTTTACCATTTGCAATCATAAAATAGTCTAATATCTTCATTTTTTCAACATACGTAGCTATTACCCTCGAAAACTAAAACTTTTGACATAGGAAAAGAGCCTTTAATCACATTCTTTACCATTTGCAATCATAAAATAGTCTAATATCTTCATTTTTTCAACATACGTAGCTATTACCCTCGAAAACTAAAACTTTTGACATAGGAAAAGAGCCTTTAATCACATTCTTTACCATTTGCAATCATAAAATAGTCTAATATCTTCATTTTTTCAACATACGTAGCTATTACCCTCGAAAACTAAAACTTTTGACATAGGAAAAGAGCCTTTAATCACATTCTTTACCATGTGCAATCATAAAATAGTCTAATAACTTCATTTTTCCAACATACGTAGCTATTAGGCTACCCTCGAAAACTAAAACTTTTGACATAGGAAAAGAGCCTTTAATCACATTCTTTACCATTTGCAATTATAAAATAGTCTAATATCTTCATTTTTTCAACATACGTAGCTATTACCCTCGAAAACTAAAACTTTTGACATAGGAAAAGAGCCTTTAATCACATTCTTTACCATTTGCAATCATAAAATAGTCTAATATCTTCATTTTTTCAACATACGTAGCTATTACCCTCGAAAACTAAAACTTTTGACATAGGAAAAGAGCCTTTAATCACATTCTTTACCATTTGCAATCATAAAATAGTCTAATATCTTCATTTTTTCAACATACGTAGCTATTACCCTCGAAAACTAAAACTTTTGACATAGGAAAAGAGCCTTTAATCACATTCTTTACCATTTGCAATCATAAAATAGTCTAATATCTTCATTTTTTCAACATACGTAGCTATTACCCTCGAAAACTAAAACTTTTGACATAGGAAAAGAGCCTTTAATCACATTCTTTACCATGTGCAATCATAAAATAGTCTAATATCTTCATTTTTCCAACATACGTAGCTATTACCCTCGAAAACTAAAACTTTTGACATAGGAAAAGAGCCTTTAATCACATTCTTTACCATTTGCAATCATAAAATAGTCTAATATCTTCATTTTTTCAACATACGTAGCTATTACCCTCGAAAACTAAAACTTTTGAAATAGGAAAAGAGCCTTTAAGCACTTTCTTTACCATGTGCAATCATAAAATAGTCTAATATCTTCATTTTTCCAACATACGTAGCTATTACCCTCGAAAACTAAAACTTTTGACATAGGAAAAGAGCCTTTAATCACATTCTTTACCATGTGCAATCATAAAATAGTCTAATATCTTCATTTTTTCAACATACGTAGCTATTACCCTCGAAAACTAAAACTTTTGACATAGGAAAAGAGCCTTTAATCACATTCTTTACCATGTGCAATCATAAAATAGTCTAATATCTTCATTTTTTCAACATACGTAGCTATTACCCTCGAAAACTAAAACTTTTGACATAGGAAAAGAGCCTTTAATCACATTCTTTACCATTTGCAATCATAAAATAGTCTAATATCTTCATTTTTTCAACATACGTAGCTATTACCCTCGAAAACTAAAACTTTTGACATAGGAAAAGAGCCTTTAATCACATTCTTTACCATTTGCAATCATAAAATAGTCTAATATCTTCATTTTTTCAACATACGTAGCTATTACCCTCGAAAACTAAAACTTTTGAAATAGGAAAAGAGCCTTTAATCACATTCTTTACCATTTGCAATCATAAAATAGTCTAATATCTTCATTTTTTCAACATACGTAGCTATTACCCTCGAAAACTAAAACTTTTGAAATAGGAAAAGAGCCTTTAATCACATTCTTTACCATTTGCAATCATAAAATAGTCTAATATCTTCATTTTTTCAACATACGTAGCTATTACCCTCGAAAACTAAAACTTTTGACATAGGAAAAGAGCCTTTAATCACATTCTTTACCATTTGCAATTATAAAATAGTCTAATATCTTCATTTTTCAACATACGTAGCTATTACCCTCGAAAACTAAAACTTTTGACATAGGAAAAGAGCCTTTAATCACATTCTTTACCATGTGCAATCATATAAATAGTCTAATATCTTCATTTTTTCAACATACGTAGCTATTACCCTCGAAAACTAAAACTTTTGACATAGGAAAAGAGCCTTTAATCACATTCTTTACCATTTGCAATCATAAAATAGTCTAATATCTTCATTTTTCAACATACGTAGCTATTACCCTCGAAAACTAAAACTTTTGACATAGGAAAAGAGCCTTTAATCACATTCGTTACCATTTGCAATCATAAAATAGTCTAATATCTTCATTTTTTCAACATACGTAGCTATTACCCTCGAAAACTAAAACTTTTGACATAGGAAAAGAGCCTTTAATCACATTCTTTACCATTTGCAATCATAAAATAGTCTAATATCTTCATTTTTTCAACATACGTAGCTATTACCCTCGAAAACTAAAACTTTTGACATAGGAAAAGAGCCTTTAATCACATTCGTTACCATGTGCAATCATAAAATAGTCTAATATCTTCATTTTTCCAACATACGTAGCTTTTACCCTCGAAAACTTAAACTTTTGCCATGGGAAAAGAGCCTTTAATCACATTCTTTACCATTTGCAATCATAAAATAGTCTAATATCTTCATTCGAACATACGTAGCTATTACCCTCGAAAACTAAAACTTTTGAAATAGGAAAAGAGCCTTTAAGCACTTTCTTTACCATGTGCAATCATAAAATAGTCTAATATCTTCATTTTTCCAACATACATAGCTATTACCCTCGAAAACTAAAACTTTTGACATAGGAAAAGAGCCTTTAATCACATTCTTTACCATTTGCAATCATAAAATAGTCTAATATCTTCATTTTTTCAACATACGTAGCTATTACCCTCGAAAAATTAAAACTTTTGACATAGGAAAAGAGCCTTTAATCACATTCTTTACCATGTGCAATCATAAAATAGTCTAATATCTTCATTTTTCCAACATACGTAGCTATTACCTCGAAAACTAAAACTTTTGACATAGGAAAAGAGCCTTTAATCACATTTTTACCATGTGCAATCATAAAATAGTCTAATATCTTCATTTTTTCAACATACGTAGCTATTACCCTCGAAAACTAAAACTTTTGACATAGGAAAAGAGCCTTTAATCACATTCTTTACCATTTGCAATCATAAAATAGTCTAATATCTTCATTTTTTCAACATACGTAGCTATTACCCTCGAAAACTAAAACTTTTGACATAGGAAAAGAGCCTTTAATCACATTCTTTACCATGTGCAATCATAAAATAGTCTAATATCTTCATTTTTTTTAACATACGTAGCTATTACCCTCGAAAACTAAAACTTTTGACATAGGAAAAGAGCCTTTAATCACATTCTTTACCATTTGCAATCATAAAATAGTCTAATATCTTCATTTTTTCAACATACGTAGCTATTACCCTCGAAAACTAAAACTTTTGACATAGGGAAAAGAGCCTTTAATCACATTCTTTACCATGTGCAATCATAAAATAGTCTAATATCTTCATTTTTCCAACATACGTAGCTATTACCCTCGAAAACTAAAACTTTTGAAATAGGAAAAGAGCCTTTAATCACATTCGTTACCATGTGCAATCATAAAATAGTCTAATATCTTCATTTTTTCAACATACGTAGCTATTACCCTCGAAAATAAAACTTTTGACATAGGAAAAGAGCCTTTAATCACATTCGTTACCATTGCAATCATAAAATAGTCTAATATCTTCATTTTTTCAACATACGTAGCTATTACCCTCGAAAACTAAAACTTTTGACATAGGAAAAGAGCCTTTAATCACTTCGTTACCATTTGCAATTATAAAATAGTCTAATATCTTCATTTTTTCAACATACGTAGCTATTACCCTCGAAAACTAAAACTTTTGACATAGGAAAAGAGCCTTTAATCACATTCTTTACCATTTGCAATCATAAAATAGTCTAATATCTTCATTTTTTCAACATACGTAGCTATTACCCTCGAAAACTAAAACTTTTGACATAGGAAAAGAGCCTTTAATCACATTCTTTACCATTTGCAATCATAAAATAGTCTAATATCTTCATTTTTTCAACATACGTAGCTATTACCCTCGAAAACTAAAACTTTTGACATAGGAAAAGAGCCTTTAATCACATTCTTTACCATGTGCAATCATAAAATAGTCTAATATCTTCATTTTTCCAACATACGTAGCTATTACCCTCGAAAACTAAAACTTTTGCCATGGAAAAGAGCCTTTAAGCACATTCTTTACCATGTGCAATCATAAAATAGTCTAATATCTTCATTTTTCAACATACGTAGCTATTACCCTCGAAAACTAAAACTTTTGACATAGGAAAAGAGCCTTTAATCACATTCGTTACCATGTGCAATCATAAAATAGTCTAATATCTTCATTTTTCCAACATACGTAGCTATTACCCTCGAAAACTAAAACTTTTGACATAGGAAAAGAGCCTTTAATCACATTCGTTACCATGCAATTTATAAAATAGTCTAATATCTTCATTTTTCCAACATACGTAGCTATTACCCTCGAAAACTAAAACTTTTGCCATAGGAAAAGAGCCTTTAATCACATTCGTTACCATATGCAATCATAAAATAGTCTAATATCTTCATTTTTTCAACATACGTAGCTATTACCCTCGAAAACTAAAACTTTTGACATAGGAAAAGAGCCTTTAATCACATTCGTTACCATGTGCAATCATAAAATAGTCTAATATCTTCATTTTTTCAACATACGTAGCTATTACCCTCGAAAACTAAAACTTTTGACATAGGAAAAGAGCCTTTAATCACATTCTTTACCATTTGCAATCATAAAATAGTCTAATATCTTCATTTTTTCAACATACGTAGCTATTACCCTCGAAAACTAAAACTTTTGACATAGGAAAAGAGCCTTTAATCACATTCTTTACCATGTGCAATCATAAAATAGTCTAATATCTTCATTTTTTCAACATACGTAGCTATTACCCTCGAAAACTAAAACTTTTGACATAGGAAAAGAGCCTTTAATTACATTCTTTACCATTTGCAATCATAAAATAGTCTAATATCTTCATTTTTTCAACATACGTAGCTATTACCCTCGAAAACTAAAACTTTTGAAATAGGAAAAGAGCCTTTAAGCACTTTCTTTATCATTTGCAATCATAAAATAGTCTAATATCTTCATTTTTCCAACATACGTAGCTATTACCCTCGAAAACTAAAACTTTTAACATAGGAAAAGAGCCTTTAATCACATTCTTTACCATATGCAATCATAAAATAGTCTAATATCTTCATTTTTCCAACATACGTAGCTATTACCCTCGAAAACTTAAACTTTTGAAATAGGAAAAGAGCCTTTAATCACATTCTTTACCATGTGCAATCATAAAATAGTCTAATATCTTCATTTTTTCAACATACCTAGCTATTACCCTCGAAAACTAAAACTTTTGACATAGGAAAAGAGCCTTTAATCACATTCGTTACCATTTGCAATTATAAAATAGTCTAATATCTTCATTTTTTCAACATACGTAGCTATTACCCTCGAAAACTAAAACTTTTGACATAGGAAAAGAGCCTTTAATCACATTCTTTACCATTTGCAATCATAAAATAGTCTAATATCTTCATTTTTCCAACATACGTAGCTATTACCCTCGAAAACTAAAACTTTTGACATAGGAAAAGAGCCTTTAATCTGAGTTCTGAGTTCTTTATTTAACATTAAAATCCATAAACAAAAAAATTACTTCAAGACAATCTCCCCCATAAGGCTCCATGGCCGGGAAAGAACAGGGGAGAAAAAAATACCAACAACAAAAAATATAAACAAAAACCAAAAATTGAGTCGCCCACCTTAATAATCTCCAAAAAATGACAAGCTAGGCAGGGAGTAGCACATGATTTCACCAACTCAATTAAATACCCAACTCAATCCAGAGACATCAACTCCAAGGGAAACCGGAATAAAAAATAAAGACAAAAAAAAAAAAAAAAAAAAAAAAAAAAATTATTTACTAGCTAGAAAATCTCTAACATAATTTTTGAACATACCAAACGAGTGGCAGCTTCGTACGAACTCTGGGAGTGTGTTCCAGATCCTGTTGCAAGCTGTCAGAGGGTTGAAGTCAGACCTCACTGACGGTGTGTGAAGAACCAGTAAATTGTTGGAACTGCGGAGATGATAAGTCGATTGATCAGAAACAAAAGATATATTATTACATAAGACAGCAGGAAGATGGCCGTGCAACTGTAAAAAAACGAAAGAAGAACAAGAAAGAAAATAGAGAGATTTCAAATCAAGCAAGGGTTTAAGTGAAAAACGGTTAGTTTCCTGAATAAGAGTCCTTGCTTTATCATAAAGTTTTGAAAGTGGCTTCAGAGACGAGGGAAAAGTTGACATCCAAATAACAGAACAATATGAAACATAAGACTGAACTAGGCTGCAGAACAAGAGTCTAAGAATCGACCCTGGAAATATATATTTGAGCTTTCTAAGGATTCCAAGACTCCTGGAGACTTTCATTTTAATCAGGTCAATATGATACTTGAACGAAAGATTTTCGTCAAGCAAGATGCCTAGGAATCGAACGTAACGATCCTTAGGTCTACTTAGAGAACCTCTTGATACATTTATTTCATTTAAATCAGGGCAAGCCTTTGAGACTCTGGAGAAAATGAGAAAACATGACTTTTCGACATTTAAGGCAAGATAATTTACATCAAACCACTGGATAACTCTTTCAAAAAGGGCTATCATCCTTGAACGAAGATCAGACTCAGTTCTACCAGTTGTGCCAAGAGTACTGTCATCAGCAAAAGCAATAAGTGTATCCGGTAAGGAAAAACTCTTGTCACAGCTAGTAACGGATACTGGTTGACAAAGACGACAGCAAATGGTAGGTTTTAAATTTTTAACCGCATTAATCAGGTCATTGACGTAGATTAAAAAGAGTAACGGCCCAATGACAGATCCTTGTGGAACACCAAACTCTATTCCAGAAGGATTAGAAAAGTCCGGATGAACCGAGATGACTCGACCAGATAAATATGATAGAAACCATGAATAAGCATTCCCTCTTATTCCAATATGGGACATTTTCAGAAGAAGAATCTTGTGTGTTAATGAGTCAAACGCTTTTCGAACATCAAGAAAAAGAGCAGCAGGTATCAAACCAGAGTCAAGAGCTGAATTTAAATAATTCAAGAGAGTTGCACATGCATGCTCAGTTGAATGTTTGGCCCTAAAACCAAACTGAAAATCATGAAAAAAGAGTTTAGAATTAAGAAAATCAAGAAGTCGAGAAAGCATAGCTTTTTCAAAAATTTTACTAAACACTGATAAAAGAGATATGGGACGATAATTTGCAGGATCATTCCTTGATCCACCTTTAAAAAGGATGATAACACGAGCACGCTTTAGAGCACTTGGGAAGACACCATTTTCAAAAGAAAGATTGACAAGTCTCGTGAGGGCACACACAATGACAGGAAGAATGAACTTGACAACCTTAGTCGGAATACGGTCTGGGCCAGAGGATGAAGAACCCCTCAAACAATTGACAATTCTGGCTATTTCAGCTTCAGAGACAGGTTCCAATGCCATTGATTTAGGACAAGGTAGTCCTAGATAAGACCTAAAATCAGGTAGAGAAGAAGAAGGACTTACAGAAGAGGCTGTAGTTTTGCCGATATTAGCAAAATAGGAAGTAAACGCATCTTGAACTTTTAGCTCACCCTCTACATTTTTCCCGTCAATCACGACACTTGAAGGGACAGAAGGAGGCAGAAAAGATGGCCTGATAACAGAATTGATTACTTGCCATGTCTTCCTAATGTCTTTACCGCACGCAGAGAATTTTCTATGATAAAATAACGATTTAGCCCTTCGGCAAAGCGAATTGTAAACTCTTCTATAAGCTTTGAAAAGTTGAAGCCGAGAATCACGCGAAAATGGCTTAGAGCAACTGTAAGCCTTCCAAAGATAATTTTTCTTCCTCCAACTTTTAAGAAGTCCAGGGGTCATCCAAGGATTCAAAGGGGTTGTTCTTTTCGATGCTGGATTCGACTGGGGTGCATTACATGTATCAAAGATAACTTCTTTCAAAGAATCATAAAACGAATTAAACAAAGAATCTATGTCAGATCCATTTTTAGAAATACTCCACGAACAACCTGCCAACCGTGACCTAAGAATATGCAAGCCCTGATCATTAAATTTTAAAGAGGAAAAACCAGCTTCTTGGCTCCTCCTTGGCAACGAATCGGAAAAATCATACATGGAAAAAACAGGAAAATGGTCTGAGATATCACTCATCAATATAGAATTTCGCACCAACGTCAAAGATGAAAAAA
Source organism: Artemia franciscana (assembly GCF_032884065.1). Taxonomy (NCBI): domain Eukaryota; kingdom Metazoa; phylum Arthropoda; class Branchiopoda; order Anostraca; family Artemiidae; genus Artemia; species Artemia franciscana. Next base: position 8,386,511 of record NC_088864.1, read on the forward strand.
TATTATCAAGCAAAGAAGCGGTAGTGTTAGTTATGCGAGTTGGAATGCATGCAGAAGGTAGTGTTCCACAAGCGAGCATTGTCGAAAGAAAATCCAAGGACGAGGATGACCTCCGGTCACACAAATTAAGGTTGAAGTCGCCCATAATTACAAGTTCACATGAATGAAGTTGGATTATTTCCAAGACCTCATCAAGAATCTGAAGGAAAGAGGGAACAGACCCACTAGGAGACCGGTATATATTACCAACAATCTAAGCTTTAGCTTGGGTTTTAATTTCAATAAATATGGATTCAAAAATTCCTTCTTCATTTCTTGACAGGTCATGTCTAACAGAGTACGGAAGACATTCCGAAACATAAGCAGCAAGGCCACCTTTAGCCATCCTACTTCGATTCAAATATTCCATCTTGTACCCAGGGAGATGCAATAGAGATTCGTTTTTTGAATCAAGGAAAGTCTCACAAAGACCAATGAAGTCAGGGTGGCCACTACGCACTATTTTTTTCAACTCATCAAACGAAGAGCAAAGACCCTGAACATTAAGCTGAAGTACAGAGAATCTACCATCTCGTTTGGATACTCGATCTAAATCAGATACGTATTTACTACTAACTGAAAAATGGGGATTTGATGGTGATTTGTTAGACTGACCTACTGAATTATTTATCAAACTAAGAACATCAATTGGGTTATTTTGAAGATGAGATAGTCGCTCACCCAAGGAGGAGATGTCACCCAAACTAGAGTCAGACAAATTAAAAAAAAATACAAACTATGATCCATCATGCGCCACCCACCACCCAGCTTGGCATCTTCATAACAATGACATGTGGACAGCAACTAGGCAAACAGAACGATGAACTCATTTTTTGTGAAAAAAGAAACTGAAACAGAAAAAATAAAGGCCAAAAACAGAAAACTTGAATAAGAAAAAAACTTGTATACAAAATGAAAAACAACAAAAACATAACTAAATCTCCCAATCCAGGAGAAAAATTTATATATCATAACTTACGAAAAAAAAAACCAAAACAACAACAACTAACAAACATCAAACAAATCACTAAAAAAAAAAAATGAACAAATCACACATATTACTCATCACCTCCGACTATCACAGCGGGGGAGGGAACCACAGAGGTCGCATTACTAGATAGTTTAAAGGGATCAAAACATGAGTCCTCTATTCGCAACCAAGTCTTACTCTTTGAAGACTTTTTCGCTTCAATCCATACACTAATCCCTTTCGTTATTACTCGGGTTTCAGCAACTCTAGTTGAAGTGTCAGATGACGTACGCAGATTATAGCCGAAAGATAGCAGTTCTTTTCTACGACGTGCCAATTCACGCGGGAGATCGGAAGTGATACTTTTTCCAGATCCCTTCAGCCTACCACAATTTTTCATAATAGCGTCTTTATCTGCTAAATTAGCCAAAGTCACGAAAACTGGCCCGGCTTTTAGTGTAGTCCTAGACGTTGCCCTAGTATTAGAGCCTGGTGGTTTATTTCCATTCAAACGATAGCACTTGACGAAGGGCATTGAATTTGCGTTACTGACTCCTAATTCAGAGAGAAACTCACGAGTAGCATTTTCTGAGTTACCACCTTGAACAGCTGGTATACCGTGAAGTAGAATATTCTGTCTTTTTGAAACAAGTTCAACTTGAAGACAAGACTTTTTTAGATTTACTACTTCGGTTTTGAGAACCGTATTTTCTTCTTTGAGTTCCAAATTCTCATTTCGCAAAGCCTCAATCCCCTTTTCCAGGATAAGAATCTTCGTCATAAGCTCAGTGTGTTTCTGATCAAAGTACGACTTCGTGAGAGACATCATAAAATTATTCAATAATCTCCCCTAGATTGGCTAATAACCAAATCAAAAATCCATTAAACAGAGACTTACTGGCAAGTGTTCAAACAATTCAAACAGAACAAATATCCTAAATAAGCAATAGCATCCACCAACGCGCACTAGCTCTGAACGGAATGAATGCTGGCAAGCAACTGAATCACATTCTTTACCATGTGCAATCATAAAATAGTCTAATATCTTCATTTTTCCAACATACGTAGCTATTACCCTCGAAAACTTAAACTTTTGAAATATGAAAAGAGCCTTTAATCACATTCTTTACCATGTGCAATCATAAAATAGTCTAATATCTTCATTTTTCCAACATACGTAGCTATTACCCTCGAAAACTAAAACTTTTGAAATAGGAAAAGAGCCTTTAATCACATTCTTTACCATTTGCAATCATAAAATAGTCTAATTCTTCATTTTTTCAACATACGTAGCTATTACCCTCGAAAACTAAAACTTTTGACATAGGAAAAGAGCCTTTAATCACATTCTTTACCATTTGCAATCATAAAATAGTCTAATATCTTCATTTTTTCAACATACGTAGCTATTACCCTCGAAAACTAAAACTTTTGACATAGGAAAAGAGCCTTTAATCACATTCTTTACCATGTGCAATCATAAAATAGTCTAATAACTTCATTTTTCCAACATACGTAGCTATTAGGCTACCCTCGAAAACTAAAACTTTTGACATAGGAAAAGAGCCTTTAATCACATTCTTTACCATTTGCAATCATAAAATAGTCTAATATCTTCATTTTTCCAACATACGTAGCTATTACCCTCGAAAACTAAAACTTTTGACATAGGAAAAGAGCCTTTAAGCACTTCTTTACCATGTGCAATCATAAAATAGTCTAATATCTTCATTTTTCCAACATACGTAGCTATTACCCTCGAAAACTAAAACTTTTGACATAGGAAAAGAGCCTTTAATCACATTCTTTACCATTTGCAATCATAAAATAGTCTAATATCTTCATTTTTTCAACATACGTAGCTATTACCCTCGAAAACTAAAACTTTTGACATAGGAAAAGAGCCTTTAATCACATTCTTTACCATGTGCAATCATAAAATAGTCTAATATCTTCATTTTTCCAACATACGTAGCTATTACCCTCGAAAACTAAAACTTTTGACATAGGAAAAGAGCCTTTAATCACATTCTTTACCATTTGCAATCATAAAATAGTCTAATATCTTCATTTTTTCAACATACGTAGCTATTACCCTCGAAAACTAAAACTTTTGACATAGGAAAAGAGCCTTTAATCACATTCTTTACCATTTGCAATCATAAAATAGTCTAATATCTTCATTTTTTCAACATACGTAGCTATTACCCTCGAAAACTAAAACTTTTGAAATAGGAAAAGAGCCTTTAAGCACTTTCTTTACCATGTGCAATCATAAAATAGTCTAATATCTTCATTTTTCCAACATACGTAGCTATTACCCTCGAAAACTAAAACTTTTGACATAGGAAAAGAGCCTTTAATCACATTCTTTACCATGTGCAATCATAAAATAGTCTAATATCTTCATTTTTTCAACATACGTAGCTATTACCCTCGAAAACTAAAACTTTTGACATAGGAAAAGAGCCTTTAATCACATTCGTTACCATTTGCAATTATAAAATAGTCTAATATCTTCATTTTTTCAACATACGTAGCTATTACCCTCGAAAACTAAAACTTTTGACATAGGAAAAGAGCCTTTAATCACATTCGTTACCATTTGCAATTATAAAATAGTCTAATATCTTCATTTTTTCAACATACGTAGCTATTACCCTCGAAAACTAAAACTTTTGACATAGGAAAAGAGCCTTTAATCACATTCTTTACCATTTGCAATCATAAAATAGTCTAATATCTTCATTTTTTCAACATACGTAGCTATTACCCTCGAAAACTAAAACTTTTGAATAGGAAAAGAGCCTTTAAGCACATTCTTTACCATGTGCAATCATAAAATAGTCTAATATCTTCATTTTTCCAACATACGTAGCTATTACCCTCGAAAACTAAAACTTTTGACATAGGAAAGAGCCTTTAATCACATTCTTTACCATTTGCAATCATAAAATAGTCTAATATCTTCATTTTTTCAACATACGTAGCTATTACCCTCGAAAATAAAACTTTTGACATAGGAAAAGAGCCTTTAATCACATTCTTTACCATGTGCAATCATAAAATAGTCTAATATCTTCATTTTTCCAACATACGTAGCTATTACCCTCGAAAACTAAAACTTTTAATAGGAAAAGAGCCTTTAAGCACATTCTTTACCATGTGCAATCATAAAATAGTCTAATATCTTCATTTTTTCAACATACGTAGCTATTACCCTCGAAAACTAAAACTTTTGACATAGGAAAAGAGCCTTTAATCACATTCTTTACCATTTGCAATCATGAAATAGTCTAATATCTTCATTTTTCAACATACGTAGCTATTACCCTCGAAAACTAACACTTTTGACATAGGAAAAGAGCCTTTAATCACATTCTTTACCATGTGCAATCATAAAATAGTCTAATATCTTCATTTTTTCAACATACGTAGCTATTACCCTCGAAAACTAAAACTTTTGACATAGGAAAAGAGCCTTTAATCACATTCTTTACCATTTGCAATCATAAAATAGTCTAATATCTTCATTTTTTCAACATACGTAGCTATTACCTTCGAAAACTAAAACTTTTGACATAGGAAAAGAGCCTTTAATCACATTCGTTACCATGTGCAATCATAAAATAGTCCAATATTTTCATTTTTCCAACATACGTAGCTATTACCCTCGAAAACTAAAACTTTTGCCATGGGAAAAGAGCCTTTAAGCACATTCTTTACCATGTGCAATCATTTCGAGGGTAGCTATTACCCTCGAAAACGAAAACTTTTGAAATAGGAAAAGAGCCTTTAATCTCATTCGTTACCATGTGCAATCATAAAATAGTCTAATATCTTCATTTTTTCAACATACATAGCTATTACCTTCGAAAACTAAAACTTTTGACATAGGAAAAGAGCCTTTAATCACATTCGTTACCATGTGCAATCATAAAATAGTCCAATATCTTCATTTTTCCAACATACGTAGCTATTACCCTCGAAAAATTAAACTTTTGACATAGGAAAAGAGCCTTTAATCACATTCTTTACCATTTGCAATCATAAAATAGTCTAATATCTTCATTTTTTCAACATACGTAGCTATTACCCTCGAAAATAAAACTTTTGACATAGGAAAAGAGCCTTTAATCACATTCTTTACCATTTGCAATCATAAAATAGTCTAATATCTTCATTTTTTCAACATACGTAGCTATTACCCTCGAAAACTAAAACTTTTGACATAGGAAAAGAACCTTTAATCACATTCGTTACCATTGCAATCATAAAATAGTCTAATATCTTCATTTTTTCAACATACGTAGCTATTACCCTCGAAAACTAAAACTTTTGACATAGGAAAAGAGCCTTTAATCACATTCTTTACCATTTGCAATCATAAAATAGTCTAATATCTTCATTTTTCAACATACGTAGCTATTACCCTCGAAAACTAAAACTTTTGACATAGGAAAAGAGCCTTTAATCACATTCTTTACCATGTGCAATCATAAAATAGTCTAATATCTTCATTTTTTCAACATACGTAGCTATTACCCTCGAAAACTAAAACTTTTGACATAGGAAAAGAGCCTTTAATCACATTCTTTACCATTTGCAATCATAAAATAGTCTAATATCTTCATTTTTTCAACATACGTAGCTATTACCCTCGAAAACTAAAACTTTTGACATAGGAAAAGAGCCTTTAATCACATTCTTTACCATGTGCAATCATAAAATAGTCTAATATCTTCATTTTTCCAACATACGTAGCTATTACCCTCGAAAACTAAAACTTTTGCCATAGGAAAAGAGCCTTTAAGCACATTCTTTACCATGTGCAATTATAAAACTAAAACTTTTGACATAGGAAAAGAGCCTTTAATCACATTCTTTACCATTTGCAATCATAAAATAGTCTAATATCTTCATTTTTTCAACATACGTAGCTATTACCCTCGAAAACTAAAACTTTTGACATAGGAAAAGAGCCTTTAATCACATTCTTTACCATGTGCAATCATAAAATAGTCTAATATCTTCATTTTTCAACATACGTAGCTATTACCCTCGAAAACTAAACTTTTGACATAGGAAAAGAGCCTTTAATCACATTCTTTACCATTTGCAATCATAAAATAGTCTAATATCTTCATTTTTTCAACATACGTAGCTATTACCCTCGAAAACTAAAACTTTTGACATAGGAAAAGAGCCTTTAATCACATTTTTTACCATGTGCAATCATAAAATAGTCTAATATCTTCATTTTTTCAACATACGTAGCTATTACCCTCGAAAACTAAAACTTTTGACATAGGAAAAGAGCCTTTAATCACATTCGTTACCATGTGCAATCATAAAATAGTCCAATATCTTCATTTTTTCCAACATACGTAGCTATTACCCTCGAAAACTAAAACTTTTGACATAGGAAAAGAGCCTTTAATCACATTCTTTACCATTTGCAATCATAAAATAGTCTAATATCTTCATTTTTTTTAACATACGTAGCTATTACCCTCGAAAACTAAAACTTTTGAAATAGGAAAAGAGCCTTTAAGCACTTCTTACCATGTGCAATCATAAAATAGTCTAATATCTTCATTTTTTCAACATACGTAGCTATTACCCTCGAAAACTAAAACTTTTGACATAGGAAAAGAGCCTTTAATCACATTCCATTTTACCATTCTTTACCATGTGCAATCATAAAATAGTCCAATATCTTCATTTTTCCAACATACGTAGCTATTACCCTCGAAAACTAAAACTTTTGACATAGGAAAAGAGCCTTTAATCACATTCTTTACCATGTGCAATCATAAAATAGTCTAATATCTTCATTTTTTCAACATACGTAGCTATTACCTCGAAAACTAAAACTTTTGACATAGGAAAAGAGCCTTTAAGCACATTCTTTACCATTTGCAATCATAAAATAGTCTAATATCTTCATTTTTTCAACATACGTAGCTATTACCCTCGAAAACTAAAACTTTTGAAATAGGAAAAGAGCCTTTAAGCACTTTCTTTACCATGTGCAATCATAAAATAGTCTAATATCTTCATTTTTCAACATACGTAGCTATTACCCTCGAAAACTAAAACTTTTGACATAGGAAAAGAGCCTTTAATCACATTCTTTACCATTTGCAATCATAAAATAGTCTAATATCTTCATTTTTTCAACATACGTAGCTATTACCCTCGAAAACTAAAACTTTTGAAATAGGAAAAGAGCCTTTAAGCACTTTCTTTACCATGTGCAATCATAAAATAGTCTAATATCTTCATTTTTCCAACATACGTAGCTATTACCCTCGAAAACTTAAAACTTTTGACATAGGAAAAGAGCCTTTAATCACATTCTTTACCATTTGCAATCATAAAATAGTCTAATATCTTCATTTTTTCAACATACGTAGCTATTACCCTCGAAAACTAAAACTTTTGATATAGGAAAAGAGCCTTTAATCACATTCTTTACCATGTGCAATCATAAAATAGTCTAATATCTTCATTTTTTCAACATACGTAGCTATTACCCTCGAAAACTAAAACTTTTGACATAGGAAAAGAGCCTTTAATCACATTCTTTACCATGTGCAATCATAAAATAGTCTAATATCTTCATTTTTCAACATACGTAGCTATTACCCTCGAAAAACTAAAACTTTTGACATAGGAAAAGAGCCTTTAATCACATTCTTACCATTTGCAATCATAAAATAGTCTAATATCTTCATTTTTTCAACATACGTAGCTATTACCCTCGAAAACTAAAACTTTTGACATAGTAAAAGAGCCTTTAATCACATTCTTTACCATGTGCAATCATAAAATAGTCTAATATCTTCATTTTTCCAACATACGTAGCTATTACCCTCGAAAACTAAAACTTTTGACATAGGAAAAGAGCCTTTAATCACATTCTTTACCATGTGCAATCATAAAATAGTCTAATATCTTCATTTTTTCAACATACGTAGCTATTACCCTCGAAAACTAAAACTTTTGACATAGGAAAAGAGCCTTTAATCACATTCGTTACCATGTGCAATCATAAAATAGTCTAATATCTTCATTTTTTCAACATACGTAGCTATTACCTTCGAAAACGAAAACTTTTGACATAGGAAAAGAGCCTTTAATCACATTCTTTACCATTTGCAATCATAAAATAGTGTAATATCTTCATTTTTTCAACATACGTAGCTATTACCCTCGAAAACTAAAACTTTTGATATAGGAAAAGAGCCTTTAATCACATTCTTTACCATGTGCAATCATAAAATAGTCTAATATCTTCATTTTTCCAACATACGTAGCTATTACCCTCGAAAACTAAAACTTTTGCCATAGGAAAAGAGCCTTTAAGCACATTCTTTACCATGTGCAATCATAAAATAGTCTAATATCTTCATTTTGTCAACATACGTAGCTATTACCCTCAAAAACTAAAACTTTTGACATAGGAAAAGAGCCTTTAATCACATTCTCTACCATTTGCAATCATAAAATAGTCTAATATCTTCATTTTTTCAACATACGTAGCTATTACCCTCGAAAACTAAAACTTTTGACATAGGAAAAGAGCCTTTAATCACATTCTTTACCATGTGCAATCATAAAATAGTCTAATATCTTCATTTTTTCAAAATACGTAGCTATTACCCTCGAAAACTAAAACTTTTGACATAGAAAAAGAGCCTTTAATCACATTCTTTACCGTTGGCAATCATAAAATAGTCTAATATCTTCCTTTTTTTTAACATAAGTAGCTATTACCCTCGAAAACTAAAACTTTTGAAATAGGAAAAGAGCCTTTAAGCACTTTCTTTACCATTTGCAATCATAAAATAGTCTAATATCTTCATTTTTCCAACATACCTAGCTATTACCCTCGAAAACTAAAACTTTTGACATAGGAAAAGAGCCTTTAATCACATTCTTTACCATGTGCAATCATAAAATAGTCTAATATCTTCATTTTTCCAACATACGTAGCTATTATCCTCGAAAACTAAAACTTTTGACATAGGAAAAGAGCCTTTAAGCACATTCTTTACCATTTGCAATCATAAAATAGTCTAATATCTTAATTTTTCCAACATACGTAGATATTACCCTCGAAAACTTAAACTTTTGAAGTAGGAAAAGAGCCTTTAAGCACTTTCTTTACCATGTGCAATCATAAAATAGTCTAATATCTTCATTTTTTCAACATACGTAGCTATTACCCTCGAAAACTAAAACTTTTGACATAGGAAAAGAGCCTTTAATCACATTCTTTACCATTTGCAATCATAAAATAGTCTAATATCTTCATTTTTCCAACATACGTAGCTATTACCCTCGAAAACTAAAACTTTTGCCATAGGAAAAGAGCCTTTAAGCACATTTTTTACCATGTGCAATCATAAAATAGTCTAATATCTTCATTTTGTCAACATACGTAGCTATTACCTTCGAAAACTAAAACTTTTGACATAGGAAAAGAGCCTTTAATCACATCGTTACCATGTGCAATCATAAAATAGTCTAATATCTTCATTTTTTCAACATACGTAGCTATTACCTTCGAAAACTAAAACTTTTGCCATGGGAAAAGAGCCTTTAAGCACATTCTTTACCATGTGCAATCATAAAATAGTCTAATATCTTCATTTTTCCAACATACGTAGCTATTACCCTCGAAAACGAAAACTTTTGAAATAGGAGAAGAGCCTTTAATCTCATTCGTTACCATGTGCAATCATAAAATAGTCTAATATCTTCATTTTTTCAACATACGTAGCTATTACCTTCGAAGACTAAAACTTTTGACATAGGAAAAGAGCCTTTAATCACATTCGTTACCATGTGCAATCATAAAATAGTCCAATATCTTCATTTTTCCAACATACGTAGCTATTACCCTCGAAAACTAAAACTTTTGCCATGGGAAAAGAGCCTTTAAGCACATTCTTTACCATGTGCAATCATAAAATAGTCTAATATCTTCATTTTTCCAACATACGTAGCTATTACCCTCGAAAACGAAAACTTTTGAAATAGGAAAAGAGCCTTTAATCTCATTCGTTACCATGTGCAATCATAAAATAGTCTAATATCTTCATTTTTTCAACATACGTAGCTATTATCCTCGAAAACTAAAACTTTTGACATAGGAAAAGAGCCTTTAAGCACATTCTTTACCATTTGCAATTATAAAACAGTCTAATATCTTCATTTTTTCAACATACGTAGCTATTACCCTCGAAAACTAAAACTTTTGAAATAGGAAAAGAGCCTTTAAGAACTTTCTTTACCATGTGCAATCATAAAATAGTCTAATATCTTCAATTTTTCAACATACGTAGCTATTACCCTCGAAAACTAAAACTTTTGACATAGGAAAAGAGCCTTTAATCACATTCTTTACCATTTGCAATCATAAAATAGTCTAATATCTTCATTTTTTCAACATACGTAGCTATTACCCTCGAAAACTAAAACTTTTGAAATAGGAAAAGAGCCATTAAGCACTTTCTTTACCATGTGCAATCATAAAATAGTCTAATATCTTCATTTTTCCAACATACGTAGCTATTACCCTCGAAAACTAAAACTTTTGACATAGGAAAAGAGCCTTTAATCACATTCTTTACCATTTGCAATCATAAAATAGTCTAATATCTTCATTTTTTCAACATACGTAGCTATTACCCTCGAAAACTAAAACTTTTGATATAGGAAAAGAGCCTTTAATCACATTCTTTACCATGTGCAATCATAAAATAGTCTAATATCTTCATTTTTCCAACATACGTAGCTATTACCCTCGAAAACTAAAACTTTTGCCATAGGAAAAGAGCCTTTAAGCACATTCTTTACCATGTGCAATCATAAAATAGTCTAATATCTTCATTTTGTCAACATACGTAGCTATTACCCTCAAAAACCAAAACTTTTGACATAGGAAAAGAGCCTTTAATCACATTCTCTACCATTTGCAATCATAAAATAGTCTAATATCTTCATTTTTTCAACATACGTAGCTATTACCCTCGAAAACTAAAACTTTTGACATAGTAAAAGAGCCTTTAATCACATTCTTTACCATGTGCAATCATAAAATAGTCTAATATCTTCATTTTTTCAACATACGTAGCTATTACCCTCGAAAACTAAAACTTTTGACATAGGAAAAGAGCCTTTAATCACATTCTTTACCATTTGCAATCATAAAATAGTCTAATATCTTCATTTTTTCAACATACGTAGCTATTACCTTCGAAAACTAAAACTTTTGACATAGGAAAAGAGCCTTTAATCACATTCGTTACCATGTGCAATCATAAAATAGTCTAATATCTTCATTTTTTCAACATACGTAGCTATTACCTTCGAAAACGAAAACTTTTGACATAGGAAAAGAGCCTTTAATCACATTCTTTACCATTTGCAATCATAAAATAGTGTAATATCTTCATTTTTTCAACATACGTAGCTATTACCCTCGAAAACTAAAACTTTTGATATAGGAAAAGAGCCTTTAATCACATTCTTTACCATGTGCAATCATAAAATAGTCTAATATCTTCATTTTTCCAACATACGTAGCTATTACCCTCGAAAACTAAAACTTTTGCCATAGGAAAAGAGCCTTTAAGCACATTCTTTACCATGTGCAATCATAAAATAGTCTAATATCTTCATTTTGTCAACATACGTAGCTATTACCCTCAAAAACTAAAACTTTTGACATAGGAAAAGAGCCTTTAATCACATTCTCTACCATTTGCAATCATAAAATAGTCTAATATCTTCATTTTTTCAACATACGTAGCTATTACCCTCGAAAACTAAAACTTTTGACATAGGAAAAGAGCCTTTAATCACATTCTTTACCATGTGCAATCATAAAATAGTCTAATATCTTCATTTTTTCAAAATACGTAGCTATTACCCTCGAAAACTAAAACTTTTGACATAGAAAAAGAGCCTTTAATCACATTCTTTACGTTGGCAATCATAAAATAGTCTAATATCTTCCTTTTTTTTAACATAAGTAGCTATTACCCTCGAAAACTAAAACTTTTGAAATAGGAAAAGAGCCTTTAAGCACTTTCTTTACCATTTGCAATCATAAAATAGTCTAATATCTTCATTTTTCCAACATACCTAGCTATTACCCTCGAAAACTAAAACTTTTGACATAGGAAAAGAGCCTTTAATCACATTCTTTACCATGTGCAATCATAAAATAGTCTAATATCTTCATTTTTCCAACATACGTAGCTATTATCCTCGAAAACTAAAACTTTTGACATAGGAAAAGAGCCTTTAAGCACATTCTTTACCATTTGCAATTATAAATAGTCTAATATCTTAATTTTTTCAACATACGTAGCTATTACCCTCGAAAACTAAAACTTTTGAAGTAGGAAAAGAGCCTTTAAGCACTTTCTTTACCATGTGCAATCATAAAATAGTCTAATATCTTCATTTTTTCAACATACGTAGCTATTACCCTCGAAAACTAAAACTTTTGACATAGGAAAAGAGCCTTTAATCACATTCTTTACCATTTGCAATCATAAAATAGTCTAATATCTTCATTTTTCCAACATACGTAGCTATTACCCTCGAAAACTAAAACTTTTGCCATAGGAAAAGAGCCTTTAAGCACATTTTTTACCATGTGCAATCATAAAATAGTCTAATATCTTCATTTTGTCAACATACGTAGCTATTACCTTCGAAAACTAAAACTTTTGACATAGGAAAAGAGCCTTTAATCACATCGTTACCATGTGCAATCATAAAATAGTCTAATATCTTCATTTTTTCAACATACGTAGCTATTACCTTCGAAAACTAAAACTTTTGCCATAGGAAAAGAGCCTTTAAGCACATTCTTTACCATGTGCAATCATAAAATAGTCTAATATCTTCATTTTTCCAACATACGTAGCTATTACCCTCGAAAACGAAAACTTTTGAAATAGGAGAAGAGCCTTTAATCTCATTCGTTACCATGTGCAATCATAAAATAGTCTAATATCTTCATTTTTTCAACATACGTAGCTATTACCTTCGAAAACTAAAACTTTTGACATAGGAAAAGAGCCTTTAATCACATTCGTTACCATGTGCAATCATAAAATAGTCTAATATCTTCATTTTTCCAACATACGTAGCTATTACCCTCGAAAACTAAAACTTTTGCCATGGGAAAAGAGCCTTTAAGCACATTCTTTACCATGTGCAATCATAAAATAGTCTAATATCTTCATTTTTCCAACATACGTAGCTATTACCCTCGAAAACGAAAACTTTTGAAATAGGAAAAGAGCCTTTAATCTCATTCGTTACCATGTGCAATCATAAAATAGTCTAATATCTTCATTTTTTCAACATACGTAGCTATTATCCTCGAAAACTAAAACTTTTGACATAGGAAAAGAGCCTTTAAGCACATTCTTTACCATTTGCAATTATAAAACAGTCTAATATCTTCATTTTTTCAACATACGTAGCTATTACCCTCGAAAACTAAAACTTTTGAAATAGGAAAAGAGCCTTTAAGAACTTTCTTTACCATGTGCAATCATAAAATAGTCTAATATCTTCAATTTTTCAACATACGTAGCTATTACCCTCGAAAACTAAAACTTTTGACATAGGAAAAGAGCCTTTAATCACATTCTTTACCATTTGCAATCATAAAATAGTCTAATATCTTCATTTTTTCAACATACGTAGCTATTACCCTCGAAAACTAAAACTTTTGAAATAGGAAAAGAGCCTTTAAGCACTTTCTTTACCATGTGCAATCATAAAATAGTCTAATATCTTCATTTTTCCAACATACGTAGCTATTACCCTCGAAAACTAAAACTTTTGACATAGGAAAAGAGCCTTTAATCACATTCTTTACCATTTGCAATCATAAAATAGTCTAATATCTTCATTTTTTCAACATACGTAGCTATTACCCTCGAAAACTAAAACTTTTGATATAGGAAAAGAGCCTTTAATCACATTCTTTACCATGTGCAATCATAAAATAGTCTAATATCTTCATTTTTCCAACATACGTAGCTATTACCCTCGAAAACTAAAACTTTTGCCATAGGAAAAGAGCCTTTAAGCACATTCTTTACCATGTGCAATCATAAAATAGTCTAATATCTTCATTTTGTCAACATACGTAGCTATTACCCTCAAAAACCAAAACTTTTGACATAGGAAAAGAGCCTTTAATCACATTCTCTACCATTTGCAATCATAAAATAGTCTAATATCTTCATTTTTCCAACATACGTAGCTATTACCCTCGAAAACTAAAACCTTTGACATAGTAAAAGAGCCTTTAATCACATTCTTTACCATGTGCAATCATAAATAGTCTAATATCTTCATTTTTTCAACATACGTAGCTATTACCCTCGAAAACTAAAACTTTTGACATAGGAAAAGAGCCTTTAATCACATTCTTTACCATTTGCAATCATAAAATAGTCTAATATCTTCATTTTTTCAACATACGTAGCTATTACCTTCGAAAACTAAAACTTTTGACATAGGAAAAGAGCCTTTAATCACATTCGTTACCATGTGCAATCATAAAATAGTCTAATATCTTCATTTTTTCAACATACGTAGCTATTACCTTCGAAAACTAAAACTTTTGCCATGGGAAAAGAGCCTTTAAGCACATTCTTTACCATGTGCAATCATAAAATAGTCTAATATCTTCATTTTTCCAACATACGTAGCTATTACCCTCGAAAACGAAAACTTTTGACATAGGAAAAGAGCCTTTAATCACATTCTTTACCATTTGCAATCATAAAATAGTCTAATATCTTCATTTTTTTCAACATACGTAGCTATTACCCTCGAAAACTAAAACTTTTGATATAGGAAAAGAGCCTTTAATCACATTCTTTACCATGTGCAATCATAAAATAGTCTAATATCTTCATTTTTCCAACATACGTAGCTATTACCCTCGAAAACTAAAACTTTTGCCATAGGAAAAGAGCCTTTAAGCACATTCTTTACCATGTGCAATCATAAAATAGTCTAATATCTTCATTTTGTCCACATACGTAGCTATTACCCTCAAAAACTAAAACTTTTGACATAGGAAAAGAGCCTTTTATCACATTCTCTACCATTTGCAATCATAAAATAGTCTAATATCTTCATTTTTTCAACATACGTAGCTATTACCCTCGAAAACTAAAACTTTTGACATAGGAAAAGAGCCTTTAATCACATTCTTTACCATGTGCAATCATAAAATAGTCTAATATCTTCATTTTTTCAAAATACGTAGCTATTACCCTCGAAAACTAAAACTTTTGACATAGGAAAAGAGCCTTTAATCACATTCTTTACCGTTGGCAATCATAAAATAGTCTAATATCTTCATTTTTTCAACATACGTAGCTATTACCCTCGAAAACTAAAACTTTTGACATAGGAAAAGAGCCTTTAATCACAA